>NC_079490.1:66083531-66386561 GCF_020520425.1 Spinacia oleracea | reverse complement strand
ACTGCTTTCTTAAACGGCGTTTTAACAGAAACTGTGTTTATGACACAGCCTGAAGGTTTTGAGGATCCAAAGAATGCTAAAAAGGTATGCAAGCTAAAGAAGTCAATCTACGGATTGAAGCAGGCATCCAGGAGCTGGAATATACGTTTTGATGAAGCAGTCAGTGACTTTGGTTTCATCAAGAACGCGGACGAATCTTGTGTATACAAGAAGGTCAGTGGGAGCAAAATTGCTTTCCTAGTATTATATGTCGACGACATATTGCTTATCGGAAATGACATTCCTATGTTGAACTCTGTCAAGATTTGGCTTGGGAAATGTTTTTCGATGAAGGATCTAGGAGAAGCACAGTACATATTGGGCATCAAGATTTACAGAGATAGATCTAAAAAGATGATTGGACTTAGTCAAAGCACTTATATCAATAAGGTGCTTGATAGGTTCAAGATGGCGGACTCCAAGCGAGGCTACCTACCCATGTCTCATGGAATGACTCTAAGCAAGACTCAGTGCCCAAAAACACTTGATGAGCGTAGACGAATGAATGGGATTCCATATGCATCATTGATTGGTTCAATAATGTATGCTATGATATGTACACGCCCGGATGTTGCGTACGCACTCAGTGCTACGAGCAGATACCAGTCAGACCCAGGAGAGGCGCATTGGACTGCTGCCAAGAATATTCTGAAGTACCTGAAAAGGCACAAAGATGACTTCCTGGTCTATGGTGGAGATGATGAATTAATTGTTAAAGGCTATACGGACGCAAGTTTCCAAACCGACAAAGATGATTTCAGATCACAGTCTGGGTTTGTCTTCTGCCTCAACGGAGGAGCAGTAAGCTGGAAAAGTGCTAAGCAAAGCACCATTGCGGATTCTACAACTGAAGCGGAGTACATTGCTGCACATGAAGCAGCAAAGGAAGCTATATGGCTAAGGAAGTTCATAGGAGAACTTGGTGTAGTCCCCTCCATTAAAGGACCAATAGCCCTGTATTGTGATAATAACGGAGCTATTGCACAGGCAAAAGAGCCTAGACACCACCAGAGAGTCAAGCATGTACTTCGTAGATTTCACCTTCTACGAGAGTTCGTTGAAAGAAAAGAAGTCGAGATAAGCAAAATTGGAACTGATGACAACATATCAGATCCATTAACTAAACCTCTGCCGCAAGCGAAGCACAACTCGCACACTGCAGCTATGGGAATCAAGCATATTGGAGAATGGCTTTGATGTCTCTGTTTAATGTTTTAAAGTTTTAGAGTTTAAATCTTTGTAAAACATTATTGGTTAATCATTCACAATAAATGAAAGGAATTCATTTTTCCATTTAATTTGTGGTTTATTAAATGATGAGTCCCTTCAACTTGACGATATATTCAAGATAGACTGTCAGGACCAGTCCTGTGACTAAGAAATGTCTATCAAGTGAACTTGAATGTCAAAGGTTGAAAATGGTCCCTAATCGGAGTTTTCTATAAAATTGGACGCATAGAAAACGTTAGACGATTAGAATGCAAGATGACTAGTAGTTCTGTTTCTTGAACTATGTGGACATGGCAATGTCATAATCATTTGCATAGATACTTACTTTGGGAAGACTAGTATCGGACAAGACCTATGAAACTTTACTGTAAGAGATGAAAGTCTGTCATAAGTAAATTTCATTAAATTATTAGACACTAAATCCTCAATACCTGAGTGATTTGAGATTACTTGTTTGAGAACTGGTTGCTTTGACGTTGACCAACCGTCGCACCGTAAAAGGAGGCTATAAAGGCAACGCTCAGGTAATCACCTATCAAACGAAGTCTAATCTCAAGATCGCAAGATTGGGATTGTCCTCCCATAAATCGGGATGAGATGCTTAAAAGTTGTACAAGGCCACTCGGAGAGCTAGAAACTGTGAAATGCATGGCCGTGCTCGGATGAATCATAGGCTATGATTATCTGTTTATTTGATCAGTTGAACTCTGAAACCGAGGAACACCTCTGGACATAATAAGGATGACAACTCTTACCTTATGTTCAAGAGCAAGCATCGAGCGACAAAGGAATTAGGAAATGCACACTTGTCCCTAAGGACAAGTGGGAGACTGAAGGAAATAATGCCCTTGGTCCAAGTATGCATTCTATGTTAAGTCTAATAAATGCGGTTCAGTATTAATTAACAAGTTAATAATTCAGTGAGATCAAGTGAGCTGAATGCCTAGCTAGAGGCCGCTTCAGTTCAAGTGGAATTAATGATATTAATCCACAGCTTACTCTTGACTGAACCCGTAGGGTCACACAAATAGTACGTAAACGGATCAAGTATTTAATGGCATTAAATACTCCATCTATGAATATTCGGAACCGACGGATCTTGGTTTCAGTGGGAGCTAAGATCGTCACAGGCAAGAAATGGATACTCCGGAAACGATGATATTGCCGGAAACGGAAATATGGATCGTATCGGAAATATGAATATTATCCAAGTCGTAGATGTTGCCGGAAACGGAAACATGGTACGTATCGGAAAATATTGTTGGAAATGGAAATATTACCAGAATCGGAAATATTGCCGGAAACGGAAATATTGTCAGAATCGGAAATATTACCGGAATCGGAAAATAATTCCGGAAACGGAAATATTAAATATTTGTTCGAAACGGAAATTAATTCCGGAATCGGAAATGTTAAATATTGTTCGTATCGGAAATAGATTCCGGAAATGGAAATTTAATCGGAAGCATATCGTACGAATTAGCATCGGACGAGGCCTGCCGGACGAAGGCCCAGCACGAAGCCAGGCCATCGCCCAGCAAGCACGCACGCCACAGCCCAGCGCGCACAAGGCCGCGCATGCGTGGGCCGTGCTGCGCGGGCTGCTGCTCGCACGCGCATGGGCAGCCCTTGTGGCTGCCGTGTGTGTGTGAGTTTGAGCTCATGCGAGATTCCTGAATCTGCAAGAGTCAGTGTATGATTAAATGTCTATTCCTATTGGATAAATTGATTAAGTAGAATTCATGTAGAATTCTAATTCCAATTAATTCGCATCCTACTAGGATTACGATTCCTTTTCCATAACTCTATAAATAAAGGCCTAGGGGTCATAATTTATACACAAGTTTTAAAGTATTCAAAAGTGAGATTTTTGAGAGAAAATTCAAACACCCATCTTGCCCCAAAAGTGCCGAATTTTCTGAGTACCTTAAGGGCGATTCTAGTTGGTCAATCTTAAGGCGGATCCGGACGTGCTGTGGACTTTCTACGGAGGGACGACACTTGGAGTCCTAAAAGACTTGTTCTTGTTCGGTTCGGGCGCAGCTAGGGAAGGCACGCAACAAAGAGTATGCATCTAATTATGCTATATGATTATGTGTAAATAATATGTTTCCTGGGTTAATGGTTTTTCCGCATGATCTATGTAAATGTCATATGTATCATAACCTAACACTGGGTACCATCAGTTGAAAATTGCGGAAAAAGACGTAGCAAAGACTGCTTTTAGAACAAGGTATGGCCATTATGAGTTCACAGTTATGCCATTTGGGTTAACCAATGCCCCAGCCGTTTTTATGGACCTCATGAATCGTGTATTTAGACCCTACCTTGATCAATTTGTGGTAGTATTCATTGATGATATTTTGATATACTCTAAGACCCCTGAGGATCATGAACAACACCTGCGTGTGATTTTGGAGACTTTGAGAGAGAAAAGATTGTACGGAAAACTATCTAAGTGTGAATTCTGGAAGAAGGAAGTAGCTTTCTTAAATCATATCATATCAAAAGAAGGAGTTTCTATAGACCCCTCAAAGGTTCAAGCTGTAATGAGTTGGCCTAAACCTACCAATGTGACTGAGATTCGTAGCTTTTTGGGTTTAGCTGGTTATTACCGTAGGTTTGTGAAAGACTTTTCGAGAATTGCGAGACCCCTTACCAACCTTATGAAGAAAACTGTGAAGTTTCAATGGGATGATAAATGTGAAGAATCTTTTCAAGAGTTGAAAACAAGGTTAACCACAGCCCCGGTGCTGACATTGCCATCTGGAGATGAAGGATTCGATGTTTATAGTGATGCTTCAAAGAAAGGTTTAGGGTGTGTTCTTATGCAAAATGGTAAAGTTGTGGCTTATGCTTCTAGACAATTGAAACCGTTTGAGGAAAATTACCCTACTCATGACCTGGAGTTAGCTGCAGTCGTTTTTGCACTCAAGATATGGAGACACTATTTGTATGGGGTAACCTGCAAGATATTCACAGACCATAAAAGCCTTAAGTATATTTTCACACAGAAGGAGCTGAATATGAGGCAAAGGAGATGGCTAGAACTTATCAAAGATTATGACCTTGAGATACAATACCATGAGGGAAAAGCCAATGTAGTGGCGGATGCGTTGAGCAGGAAATCCAGTCATTCAGTCAATTCTGTGTGGGTACTCCCAAATAAGTTGTGTGAAGAATTCTCGAGGTTGAACTTGGAGGTTAAGGAGTATGGAGAGGTGGAATCTGAAATAAAACTTTATTCTATGACTATTACCCCTACCATATTTGATAAGATTAGAAGTGGTCAACCTGATGATGTCAAGCTAAAAAGGGTGATATCTAAAATGGAGAACGGTGAAATAGGACCTTTTAAGATGCATGATGATGGTAGCATTCGCTATGAGGGTCGGTGGTGTGTTCCAATGAAGTGTGACGAAATAAAGAACCAGTTGATGAAAGAAGGACACTTCACGCCCTATTCGGTACACCCCAGAGGCGACAAGCTTTATAAGGATCTCAAGCAACACTTCTGGTGGCCTGGAATGAAGAGGGAAGTCGCTGAATTTGTCTCTAGATGTATGACATGCCAGAAGGTAAAAGATGAGAGAAGCAAACCTAAGGGATTACTTCAGCCATTAGATGTTCCAAAATGGAAGTGGGATTCGATATCCATGGATTTTGTGACTGCCTTACCTCTGACTAAAACCGGAAAGAACACTATTTGGGTCGTAGTAGATCGTTTGACCAAGACTGCTAGGTTCATTCCGATGAAAGATACATGGTCAATGGAGCAAATGGCAGCTGCGTATGTTAAGAATATTGTAAAACACCATGGTGTGCCTGAAAACATTGTTTCTGATAGAGATGCGAGGTTTCTTTCGAACTTTTGGGAGAAAGTGCATTTGGCGTTTGGAACACAATTGAAGTATAATACTGCATTTCACCCAGCAACAGACGGTCAGACTGAGAGGACCATTCAGACCTTAGAAGACATGCTTAGAGCTTGTGCCATTGATTTCAAAGGTTCATGGGAAGAGCAATTGGACTTAGTAGAATTTTCCTATAATAATAGCTACCATGCAAGTATAGGAATGGCTCCTTATGAAGCCCTCTATGGAAGAAAATGTAGAAGCCCGTTATGCTGGAGTGATGTGACTGACCAAGTGGTGTTAGGCCCTGAGTATTTGCATGACACGGTTGAGAAAGTCCGAATTATCCAAGAGAGGATGAAAGCTGCACAAGATAGACAGAAATCATATGTTGATCAGGATCGTCGCCAAGCTGTCTTCGAAATAGGAGAAAAGGTGTTGTTGAAAGTTTCACCAACCAAAGGTGTTATGAGATTTGGTAAAAAGGGAAAACTTAGCCCGAGGTATATTGGCCCCTATGAAGTGTTAGAAAGAGTTGGAGAAGTTGCTTATAGACTCGCCATGCCAACCGATTTGTCTAAGGTACATGACGTTTTTCACATTTCGCAACTCAAAAAGTATATCCATGATCCGTCGCATGTGATCGAACCAGAAATAGTAGAATTGGATGAGACTTTGACTTATGAGGAGAAACCCATAAGAATATTAGATGAGAAAGTGAGAAAAACAAGAAACAAGGAAGTCAAGATAGTAAAGGTCTTATGGTCGAACCATCAAACTGAGGAGGCTACTTGGGAAGCAGAGGATACCATGAGACAGAAATATCCCGAATTATTTGACCAGGTATTTACTTGAGTTACGGGGACGTAACTCCCTTTAAGGGGGACGGATTTAAATGTCTTAGTTTCACACCCGTGATAAATAAGTAATTCGTTACTTTGGTTGTCATTAATTGGGGTAAGGTTATACAGTTAACATTCCCTATGCTTTAAGATTCGAGGACGAATCTTTCTTTAAGGAGGATAGAATGTAATATCCCGTATTTTATCACTAACGATATTAGATATGGTTTTAAATTAATATTTTATTTGTCAATCGATATACCCTATAAGACATATTTTACAAAAAAAAAAAAAAAACTTTATTATTTGAACAATTAACTATATTGTATATTATTTTAGATAACTTATTAACTATATTGTATATTTACATTTCGTATATTTCGAAGAGTTCCGCCAAACCTAACCGATCAAGTTCCAAATATACTCGTATCTTTGAATTTACGTAAATAGATCACAATAATCATGCTATCATGCCTTATCTCATAATCCTCTAATAAACTCACATAACTAACAAACTACTAGAATAATTAGTAGGACCTATCTTACTTGGCCAATCCTATCTTAATCTCCCTCTAGCTCTCAATCCCTTCCGCTAACTCGTCCGTATGTAATTCAAACTTCAAAGATCAAACTGATTCTTATCTCATCATGTTTTAATTATCCAAGGACTCATATTTTCAAACTATACTTATCATATAGCATCCCTTCCATAACAAACCCAAGAATCTAGCAACTAACACTTATCTTCCTAGGAGCATATCAACAATTATCTTAACCGTAATATCACATCTCTATAATTTGCTATAAATATGAGACTTAGTCATCACTTCTAGGGTTTTGCAAAAGCATAAGATACTCTCAAAGCCTCATCGGAAGAACCTCTCAAGAACGCCAAAAACAAACCTCGATCGCGGAAGTTGGTTTTTGCCTACTTTCGGCTGCACCGAAACACCATTAAACGTTACCGAAATTCACCATAAGGACAACCATTGTAAAGCCCTCGCATCCCTCTTTGTACCTGATCTTTAAGCGCTAAAAACCGAGCATAAACGAAGGTAACCCACCCTCTCAAAGTTGTACTGGTTGTAGCAGTTCGTACGTTTCTATTCCCGTATGTTTTGGAAAATGGGCGGCAAACACCATTCTAATTCTTGGAATCAATCATCACGTTGGGTGATGATATCTTCCTACTTTAATTAAGATAATTTTATTCTATATTTTATTTTAATTTGATTTCAAATAAATCGTTTTCCTACTTTAATTAAAATAATTTTATTCTATATTTTAATTTAATTGCAAGTAAATCGTTTTCCCTAAGTGTGGATTTCTCATACGATTTTATACACTAATATGGTCGAGTTTTATCTAAGCATATTCGGTCATTGTTGTACAATTTAGTATAACCTGCATCCGCATCTTACGTATACTGACACTAGGTTATTTTACGCTTGTTTGTAGAGAACGTAGGGCGTGAGGATACCTACTAGTGTTCGCGTTCGTGTGTGCGATTTGTGAGACTAGCTTACCAAGGTAAGTTACTATGTTCACCACTTTATTAAACCTTGTAAAAACGTGGTTTTGATGTGACTTACGTGTGTTCTGAATGTTTGACATGTTTGGTTTAAAAGAAGTGAACTTCCGTATGATAACAAAAGCCCAATGCTTATCTTATAGTGACACTTTTAATTAATGGGTTTCTGTTGGATAAGTAATGGGAGTAATTTAACCAAAATGATAGATAATACATACGATCTACTCGTGTGTTGGCTGATTATATGAACCATGATGAGGAAATAATTAGGTGGAGTTCACGGTTGGTAAGAGAAAATTCATTTGGCTTTAATAATTTAAGTGTAGTCTAACTAATTGGATGCGCATAAACGTTGAAATAAACGCGTGAACGACCTGTTAATATATATACATATATATGATATGTGTATGTGTGTCTGATCACGCTGTGGCACCTTAAACAGTAATTACGTATAGTGAAATATATTCGGATGGTAAGACATTTTAGGAAGGATCCCCTAAAATGATGAACACATTGGTGGTATGACACAACGTGTCTTAATATTTTAGTCGGAGCTAACTAGCACGACCTGGGCTTATTCTACTCCTTTGAGTTAAAAACACTCATTGGGGGGTGTGCACACTTAAGGACTAAGACCTATTTTGGTGGTTACACCCATTAGGGTGGTAGTCTCGAACTACAATTATGGTGGAATTATCTTGTTCTCTTACCTCTAAGTAATTAATTAACTGTTAATTATGGACTGAGTGCGTGTGCTTGTTACGTGCTAGTTGTGCATGAAATGTTTTTAAGATAAAATGTTTTCCAAAGTAAGAAAAAGGTTTTCGAAAATTGTTTTACAGGGTGAAGTAGTACTTACTCAATTTCCACTGATTTGTGGTTTCTTTTCTGTATATGTTTTTTTCAATTTACAGGTATGCATGGCACATCATGAGCGACCGTTTCACCACATTAGTAGCAAGTTATTAGTAACGTAGATCAACTAAAGACAATCAGTTGGGTTTTATTTAATTCAGTTTGTAACGACATTTTTGGGTAGTTGGTTTAAGTTATCTAATTGTGACAATGTTGGTTTAATTATAAAGGTTGGATTATTGATAGATAACATAGCCTTACATTTGGGTTGTAGCCTAAATGTGGCGGTAATACCCTTAATTCATTATTTTATGCTTCCGCTATAAGTCTTAAACAGGTATGGAAATTGGGGGTGTTACAGCGCGGGGCTTGCTAGCCGGCCTTGCCTCAAGGCTTGGTCGGTTAGTAAGGTTATGTAAATAACCTTCTAACCTCTTTCCAACTAATCATAACACAATACACACAACCCTAGGAGAAAACAGAGAACCCTAATTCTCTCTGTGCCTCCATGGTGTGTTCATCCCAAAAGCAAAGTATCTTGATCGATTGTCTAAGCTACGATAATCAAGATGGATCTGAACGTGTCGGTGAACCAAGTAGAGGAACGACAAGTGGAGTTCTTTGTTCGTGTTCGTTGACAGATTATTGTGGAAAACACGCTTCGAATGTAAGTTTGCTTAATCTGTGATTTATGCATGCTTCCTGGCTTTGGGGATTGTTTCCGCACATGTTATTATGTTTAACTGTATTCCCTACAGTTTTATCCAAACCAAATTAAGCATGGCCATAATTCATGAAAGAAGATATACATATATAATTATATATAAAGAATTAATCATGTCGTACATACAAAACACACGTAAGTCACATCAAAACCATGCTTTTACAAGGTTTAACAAAGCGGTGAACATAGTAGCTTACCTTGGTAAGCTAGTCTCACAAATTGCACACACGAACACGAACACTAGTAGGTATCCTCACGCTCTACGTACTCTACATAAAATCATAAAATAATTGGTTTCAACATAAGTGCGATCCGGTGTAGGCTATATCTATAAAAAATATATATATACATATGTGATACGGGTATTGGAAATTATTAAGATAATGGTTAGGCTAATTAAGTAAAATTTACTATTAGTATATCAAAATAGCTAGGTTAGTCTATTGTACTATGATTAAGTTTTAAGGCCCATAAAGTTAATCATTTAAAAACTTTTGGTCAACTAATCTAGATAAAAGAATAGTCCAAGTTAATATCTTTGGATCATGTCGTCAAAAGGTTTGCCGAAAACTCAAAGAAATGAAGATAAAATAAAACCGAGTAGTTACGAAGGAACCAAGCTATTTTTGATATGGTATATTACCTTTGTTTATGATCGGTTTTTAGAGACGAAAGATTGTAGCTGTAGAGGGACGTGGGGACTATGTACTGGTGTTTTTCGCGGTGGTTTCCGGTATAGTTTGATGGTGATTCGGTTGTGCCAAACGTAGCTGGAACCCAACTTCGGCAATCAACTCCGTTTTCTCTGGTGTTCACACGAGTGTTTGAGGATTTTCCCAAAACTTGAGTTATGAGATATATGCTTTGTATTTATAGGAAGGGAATACCCTAGGGTTATCAATTTGAGTAGTTAAAGATTCTAATGAGATAAGGATGAGATTTCACGATTGAGATTATACGGGTTGACTACGAAGTCCTACAATCATGGTAAATTGGATATTGTGCTTAGAGGTATATTCCTCCTAGATTTTTGCTCGATACGGGAAGGACGCTGCAATTGACGAGGATGATGATCATGCTTGCAAATGATAAGGATGATGAAGCTAAGGTTATAAAACAAAACGTGGAAAATTCTTAGTAGCTAAGACTTATTAATTATCTAAATAATATTTGCAGTTGACCCCTTTTTATAAAAAAACCTAATTTTAAAAGAATAATATTTAGATATCTAGTATTATAAATTAAAAGTATTCCACAAGGTACAAGGTATTAATATATAACTAAGGTTGTAATTCTATATTATTATATAACTAAGGTTATAAATCTAATGTTGTATGTATTATTTTCCTTAGTCAAATATGGGATATTACACGTGGCAGAAAGGTATGAAGGGGTTGGAGATGAGCCCAATGATGAGGCTAAGAAGTTCTATAAGTTGGTTGAAGATGGAAAACAAGAGCTATATCCCGGGTGCCAAAAAAATCAAAGCTATCATTTCTAATTCGTTTTTATCTTTTGAAGTGTACTCATGGGTTAAGTAACATAGCAACTTCAGATATTTTGGATTTTATCCGAGAAGTGTTACCAGATGCATCCAAAGTGCCTAACTCTTTTGATGAGGCAAAGAAATTGATAAAAATAACTAGGTCTTCATTATGACAAGATTGATGTGTGTCGTAATGATTGTATGTTGTATTGAAAGGAGAGTGAAGTTGCGACGTCTTGCCATGTTTGTCATTCTTCAAGGTGGAAAGAAACAGAGACTAAAAACCAAGAAGATATGAGCAATCATCCATCTAAGAAAGTGCATAATGTCCCTGCAAAAGCTCTTTGGCATTTTCCTCTTAAACCAAGGCTTCAAATATTATACATGAGTTCAGAAACAACAGAGCTATTGAAGTGGCATGATGAAGAAAGAAATAAACATGAGTTATTGAGGAATCCTGCTGATGGTGAGGCGTGGAAAAAGTTTGATATAAAGTACCCAAATTTTGCTAAAGAAGCACATAATGTTCGTTTGGGGCTTGCAAGTGGCGGATTTAATCCATTTTGAATTATGAGCACACAACATAGTACATGGCCTGTTGCATGTTCTAATTAATTACAACTTACCACCATGGTTGTGTAAGAAGAAAAAATTCTTGATGTTGTCTCTCCTTATTCCCGGGCCCACCTCTTCTGGGAATGACATTGATGTCTACCTTCAACCATTGGTTTAAGAACTTAAAGATCTTTGGGAGTATGGGTTGGACACCTATGACACGGAGAAGAGACAAACATTCAAGATGCATGCAGCTTTACAATCAACGACCAGTGACTTTCCAGGTTATGCTATGTTATCTGGTTGGAGCACCAAAAGGAAGTTTACATGCCCCTATTGTCACTACGAGACTGATCATCATCACTTGAGTAATAGTAACAAATCTTGCTACTGTGCTCATCGTCGATGGTTAGATGAAAATCATCCTTGGCGGCATGATATGGAGTCTTTTAACGGATAAAAGGAAGAGAGGACATCTCCAGATCCTTTAACAGGGACTCAAATTTCAAGCTTGTTGGAAAATTGGGAAAACAAGTTTGGAAAGTTACAACCAAAGAAGAAATATACAGATTGTCCATGGAGAAAGTCCTCTATACAGATTTTCCATGGAGAAAGTCCTTTATCCTCTAGACTTTTCCATATTGGAAAGATTGTGGGTGTCTCCATCATTTAGATGTCATGCACATAGAAAAAAACATATGTGATACTGTGCTGGAAACTTTGTTAGACATACCTGGAAAGTCAAAAGATCATCATAAGTCTCGATTAGATCTGCAAGAAATGGATATAAGGGAAGAACTACATCCTTTATATACAGATGACGAGCGGTATGTTTTGCTGCCCAAAGCATCATTCTCAATGACGAAGGAAGAAAAAAGCATTTTTTTGTAGTGTTCTGAAGAAGGAAAAGCTGCCACAAGGTTGTGCATTAGATATTGCAAGGTGTGTGCAAGTGAAGGAGGGAAAAATATCAGGGTACAAGAGTCATGATGCTCATATAATAATGCAACACTTGCTTCCGTCATCAATTAGGAAAACTTTACCAAAGCATGTTGCGTTACCTCTTATTAGATTGAGTGGCTTTTTAGTGAAATATGCAAGAGAGTCATCAATCCAAAATATTTGTATCGCCTTCAAGCTGAACTTGTTGAGAATCTTTGAGAACTTGAAAGAATATTTCCACCATATTTTTTTGACATCATGGTCCAATTGCCGATTCATTTGGTTGAGGAAATAAAGTGTGGTGGACCAGTGTTTGTTTGGTGGATGTACCCTATGGAAAGGTACCTCAGAAAGCTAAAATCGTATGTTAAAAACCGATGTCTCCCTGAGGCTTCTATAGCAGAAGGTTATTTGGCTGAAGAGTGCTTGATTTTCTGTTCTAGGTATTTTCATGCTAGTAAAAAAAAAAGCGATCTATGTGGTTTAACAAAAGTCAGGAGAAAAATGATGAAATTAACCAAGAGTCACATTTATTCCGTAAGGCAGGTTATCCTCTTGGGAGGAAGAAGAAAAGGAAGTTATACACTCTTGATTCAAACGCAAGGGCTCTAGCACATTGTTATGTGTTGTTTAATTGTCAAGATGACCAAGTTGAGAATTACATCAAGTGAGTAATATTTTGAATACCTTGTCCATTATGTTTAAATTTATATTGTTTTATTTCCATACTTATATGGTTAATACTATGCAGGGAACATGAAGAGTTTGTAAAAAAGAAGTCTAGACACAGGCAAAAAAGAAGGTGGAAAGAGGCACAAGAGCATAGCAATGAATTCATGGTTTGGTTTAGGGAAAATGTTGAAGCTGGATAATGTCCCTGATCATATCAAGTGGCTATTAATAGGTCCTTCTAGTATTGCAAGGAGGCACACTGAATATTTTTGTAATGGATATAAGTTCTACACAAGAGATCATGATGAAAAGTGTAAAACTCAAAATAGTGGAGTCTCTTTGACAGCTTTGACTCCAATCTTCGCGAGTAGCAAGGATCACAATCCCGTTCTTGGTAATGTCACATATTATGGGATTGTAAAATCGATAATTCACATAGATTATTGGAGTGCATTTAGTGTTGTGTTGTTCGAGTGTGATTGGTTCCATGTGGAAGTAGATGATTATGGACTAACTCGTGTCTTAACATCAAAAGTGCATCAAGTGTTCTATACTCAAGACGGCCTTGAAGAAGATTGGCATTATGTGAACCGAAATTTGCCAAGAGAATTTTTTTTATACCAATGGGAAATCTGAAAACACGTATATGAATGAAGTTCGTGAACCCGCGGA
The DNA here is from genome assembly GCF_020520425.1 of Spinacia oleracea. Taxonomy (NCBI): domain Eukaryota; kingdom Viridiplantae; phylum Streptophyta; class Magnoliopsida; order Caryophyllales; family Amaranthaceae; genus Spinacia; species Spinacia oleracea. The sequence continues at coordinate 66,373,159 of NC_079490.1, read as the reverse complement.
GGATGTGATTCCGGCTACATATCATGATGAACACCGAAATTGGTACAAAGAAGGTAATTATGACAATGTTGAGGTACGGTGCCTGCAAACACTGAAATGAGGGTTGATAATCATGAAGATAGTTCCGATATAGATGACACATATTGGGATTGGATTGAACCATCAAAGTGACATGCCTGGAGCATTTAATTAGAATAATTATCCTTGATTTGAACTTATATTTTGGATTTGACGAACTTTCATTGAAGTGTTTTATTTTCCTATTTGATCTTGTTGTGTTATGATTTTTTAAGGTAAATTTCTACTATTGACAGAATTTGAGATATAGCAGGGATGTACTTTTGAATCTTTGATGCATTGGTTTCACAGGGTATTAGTGGAGATTTGCAAAACCCTTATATGTTAGCCTGTTCATGGAATTCATCTGATTCAAATTTTTAGGGTTCTGTCACTACTGAGTCCTATCTGCTATCTGCTAATTTTTTTATTTTTTTTGTCTGTATGAATTCATCTTTCTCTCTTCAATTTTGACACTGTTGTGGGCTCTGCCAAGGTGACCTGGTGACTATTTAATTGGCCTGCCTGCCATTTCAATACTTTGGCTTACTTGTGAGCATGCCGATGCTTATAATCTCAACTTGATATTTTTTGGTTTACTCAGCCAAATATATGTTCTTCTGATTGAGCTTCTCCTAAACTCTTCCGTATGTTTGAACTTCTGCAGATTCTTACTTTATGAGCCATGCATCTTGCATTCAGAATTAACACAGTAGCAAGTTGCGCTGTTGCTAGCATATAAACATTCAGAATTCCCATTGGTAAGCTAGAAATTGTTATAATTGTTTTTATTTAATTTCTGTAAAAAACTATCAATTTTGGGTTTTTTAAAGTATTATTTTGTTGTTTATTGAATTCTAACTGGTGGATTAGAATTCGGAAAATTCAGAATTTGAAATTAATTCAGAAATGTCTCAAAGTGTTCATAACTCACTTAATTAGCTTGAATTTGGTCTTACTTTTAAATATTGTTGCACTTTGTGGCAAATTTACAAGTATTAAGCGTGAACTGTTATTCTTTCAATTTATTTTAACTTTGGAAATAATAAATTCATAATTAGTGGAGGTTTAGTTGTGTTGCCTGTTTCTGATTCATTTTGTTGAGTTAGTTCACAATGGTTTTTCAGTGTTAATAGAAGATGATGTATTGTATACCTTAGGCACTTTTCAGTTTTGGTCATTACTCTCAAAGCAATATATCCATGTAGATAATTTAGAGAGTTTGGCATGCTTGTTGGAGATTGAGATGGTATCTTTAGGTGTAGCCAACATTGTGTGTAGTGTATTTGGTTCTTATTTCCTGTTTTATCTGATTTCCTCCATATGGCAATGGTTTAATATGCTAAGATTTGGAAGCCAATATTGTTGGGAACGTATAAGTTGTCAAAATTTAAGTAGGGTTGCTTTGCAATAGTCAGTTTTACAATTCTGGGTGGAAAAGTAGATGCGCTCTGTATCAACTGCTTCTGTAGTGTTTCGAGTTGTTCCTATCATAACTGTCTCCGGTGTGACTATACTGCCAAGCCAACTGCGTGATACTTGGTTTTGTTAAACACGAGTGAGAAATGGGCGGTCCTTCCGATCCCGTCCTCCTTTAAAAATGACACTTTAAGTTCTTCTTAGATTGAGGTAGGTTGAACGTTGAATCACATCAAGTTGGTTAATATTGGGATTGTTGGGAGTCTGATAAGATAAGAGGAATAAGTTGGGTCAATTTTTTTCCCATGTTAGGATTCACAGTTTCATATTTTAGTCGTTTATTGTTCAATCTAGACTATGGTTCTTTACTTTCCCTTACATTACATCAACTCGCTTAGAAGTATAGCTTAGTGAGCTTACCACTGCTAGTTTTCTGTTCTACTTCTCTAATTAAGTCGATGGTTGGAAATAAATCAATAATGGTCCTTTAACTCGTTAACATTTACTACAAAAGCAAAATTTAGACTTGATAAAACTCATACTATCGAATTCAGAATTGATAAAAATCATATTGTCAAATCAGACTGCATATAGGAGACTAATAGAGTATATGTAATTAAATAAATAAATATATATGTATATAAATATATGGAATATATGTAAATATTCTATCATAGCAATTAGGATCAATTAAGGATCAATTAGCATGATCTATGATCAAGCACGATCAATCAGCATCATGTATACTAGGAAAGTATTGTTGTATATATTGCACCCTCAATCAATCAATATACTCACGTAATTAATCAATCTTATATGGTATCAGTTGCTTAGGTGATTTCTCTGCCCTAGTTGACCCACTATTCTTCTTTCTCTTCCTCCTTTCTCTCGTCCCATGGCTAAAAAGACACTGCTCCACCCTGCTCTTTCCGTCAGCAACATTAAAACATTCATCTCAGTCACATTGGAGATGGAAACATCGCAATATGGTTCGTAGGATGAGATATTTAAGATCCATGCTAGGGCATTCCTTGCTCTCAACCACATTCTTCCGTCGGAGGTACCCACACCTTCGGACGATGAAGAACCATCCGCCGCGGTGGATAAGGCTCTTTGGTCTCGTATAGATGCTATTGTGCTACAATGGATATACGGGATGATATCTAATGACCTTCTGAATACGATTATTGAACCGGATACGACTACTCAGCAAGCATGGGCACCCTTGAAGGACATCTTCCGGGACAACCAGAATTCGCGGGCGGTTCGTCTGAACATCAATTCTCAACCATCACAATGGCGGATTTTCCCTCCGCCATTGCTTATTGCCAGAAACTCAAAATGGTAGTTGGTCAGTTAGCTAATGTTGGTGCACCTGTTTCGAATCACCGTCTAGTTCTTCGTCTTATTGCAGGTCTCCCGCCGTCCTACAGGAGCTTGGTGTCGCAAATACATTACAAGGATCCTCTCCCCTTGTTCTCGACAGCCTATTCCATGCTCCGCCTAGAGGAGTCCTAACGCCGTCTTGGCCGCGGTTGATGATGGAGCACATAATGAACAACATGCTCCGAATAATAACAACCAGCATAACATGAACAATAGGGGAAGGCGAGGCGGTGGCAATGGTGGTCACGGCGGCGGCCATGGCAACGGTGGCCGTGGTAGAGGAGGCGGCAGCCGTGGCAACCAGAATGGGGGGCAGCATGGTGGTGGTCAGACAGGTTGGAATCAACCCACACAACAACAATGGCAGCAGGCCTATGCATATGGGCCTTGGATGCAATGGCCTGCTGTCCCTCCATGCCCATATCCAACCGTGGGCTGGGTTCGTCCTGCAGGCCCATCTCGGCAGACACAACAAGCTGGCATACTAGGCCCAGCTCCATATCAGGCTAACGTGGAAACTTCCACGGACATTGAGTCCGCGATGCACACCCTTTCTCTAAATCCACCCGATGAAAATTGGTACATGGATACCGGTGCTACCTCCCATATGACTTCTAATCAAGGTACTCTCTCGTCTTATTTTAATTTGAGCAATAATCGTAATATAATTGTGGGCAATGATCATTCAATTCCAATTCGTGGTTGTGGTCATACCTCCCTTTCCCCTCCTAACCTACCTTTATCTTTAACGAACGTTCTCCATGCTCCCCAATTAATTAAGAACTTGGTTTCCGTTCGTAAATTTACTAATGATAATTTAGTTTCTGTGAAATTTAATCCTTTTGGGTTTTCTGTGAAGGATTACCAGACGGGGAAGCATCTCATGAGATGTAACAGTACGGGCGATCTCTATCCCATCACCACCACCATCAAAAATAAATCCACACCACCATCCGCTTTTGCTGCTATCTCCCCTACCTTGTGGCATGATCGCTTAGGCCATCCGGGGACACCTATCTTAGATTCTCTTGGACTTAATAATTACATTCAATGTAATAAATCGACTCTTAATTTTGTTTGTCACTCTTGTGTGTTGGGGAAACATATTCGTTTGCCGTTTGAGGCATCTTTTTCCTCTACTATTATGCCATTTGATATTGTTCACAATGACCTTTGGAATTCTCTTGTTTAGAGCTCTTTGGGCCACCGTTATTATATGCTTGTTATTGATGATTATTTGAAGTTTTTATTGACTTTTCCGATTTCACAAAAATCCCAAGTCTATAATATGTTTTTAACATTTCAAGCATATATTAGGACTCAATTTGAAAGGGAGATTAAAAATTTTCAATGTGACAATGGTGGTGAATACAATAATGGCTCGTTCAAGAAGTTTTGTGAATTAAATGGTATGTCTTTTCGTTATTCATGTCCCCATACTTCCTCCCAAAATGGTAAAGCGGAACGAAAAATACGTACTATTAATAACATTATGCGGACTCGCCTTATTCATGCTTCTTTACCTCCCTCTTTTTGGCATCATGCCCTACAAATGGCTACATACCTTCTCAAGATACTTCCGTCTAAACTCCTAGCCTACCAATCCCCGATCCAAATTGTTTATAGAAAGGAGCCGTCGTATTCTTGTAATCCCCCGTAATTTTATACATTTTATTTATATATTTTAACGTATAGTTATTTATATTTAAATAAGAATTTACGGATTTTAGAAATAAGTATATATAATTAACGTATATTTATTTTATTTAGTTATATTCTAAATATTTTAAGGATTTTAAGGATTTATTAAATCAAAAATAATTTTAGAATTTTATTTTGAAAAGAATTTGAATTACGAAAACACGATTGACTTTGGAAACAATCCTAATCGACTTTGGATTCAAACAAACTTAATTCTAATCCTAGCCCAAATTGGCAAAGCCCAATATAATAAACCCATTTCTCTCTTCTCTGCTCACCTTCACGTAAAAGAAAAGAAAAAAAAAACCAACTCTCAAACCCAAAAACAAAACTACGTACTTTTTTTTCCCTTCCTCTCTTCACGTGAAACTCTCAAATCCCAAAGCCGCACCAGCCACCGCCGACCCAGCCGCGTCGCAACAACCATCGGAACCACCGCACGGTAGTCTCCTCCCTCCTCTTCTTCTCTTTCAATTTCTTTTCTCTTTCGTTCTTTTCACTTGCTATTTATTCCTCCCCTCACCCGTTTCTGTTGTTGCGGCAGTCACCACCGCCGGCCGACTCTACTACTACGCTGCCTTGTTGCACCTCCACCATCGACGCCACTGCGGGTCGTCGCTGCTTCCCAGCAGGTCGTGCCCTTCTTGTTCTTTCTCTCGTTGCTTCTTTCTTCCTGCCCCGCAAAGACGCCGCCGCTACACGGCCACCACAACCACCAGCAGCGTCGCCCAGCCGCGCTGCGCCACCTTCCCGCCTGCTGCCGCGCCGCCACTACCGTCGGCCAGCAACTCCTCTCTCCTCACTTTGGTTATTTCTTTACCCCTATAATTATTTAATGTTTTAACTATGTTTTATTAATTTAATTTATGTTTTCTTGAATTAAATTTATATGATTTAATTATGAATTTCATATTTATATGTTTTGCATAATAAAGTTATTAATTTTCACATTATATGATTTTGTCAAATGAGGATTCGAATTATTTAAAGAATGAATTTTAATGCTTTAATAGTTAGAAAATCATAGTATGATGTTTATGAATTATTAATGTTATTTTTTTTTATGATTTTAAGCATAGGAATTATGGTTTGGTAAAGTTTTAAACTATTTTATACTACTGGAATTTTAAAAAGGGATGCTTTATTGAAGTTTATGATAATTGGTGATCATTAGTGTAGTAATCACTATGCTAGGAGGTTTAGTAGCTAAGTGTTGTCATTGGGGAATGTTCTAATTATGTTTAGGAAGGGTTTGAAGCACCCTAATGTTGCTGAAAATTCAATGTGAGTTGATATGAATCTATATTGGTTGTTTTTAGGTGGAGAATTCTTTGTAGGCAACCCTTGAGATTATTATAATAGCCTATCAATTTGTTTACACAAGGTACGTACATACCTGTGTGTTTGGAGTTGTGTGTTATTATTGAAACCATGTTGAATTTGTCGATGAACTTAATGTTGAAATTTACATGTTTAATATTGTTGGATGAACATGTTTAACGTATATTTCGTTATGAGAATTATAACATGTTAGTATGGATGATTGCTGCAAACATGTTGGTTGGGAACACTAGATTATTTTATATATATTGATTTAGATCAATTGATCGTTGTTCCCTTTTAGCTTTTCACTACTTTATGAGGGTCGAGGACCTTGTTTAGTAAGTTGAAACCTTATACCCATATAGAGGGGTTGATCATTGTTAAAGGAAAGGTTGAATTAATTGGAATGAGTTCTTGATTTATACCTGTGTGATCACTTACTTAATTCCGAGATAAAAACAGTCGTGATTAATTGTTGATAGTATGACTTATGTGATTGTTGAGTCATAACAAAGTATTAATCTGTAAATCATGTAAAGTGAAACTGAGTAGCAATAGCTTTAGACTGTGCACGTCTGAAGTGACGGACAATCAGGAGTTGGGGTCATAGGTCGCCTATGGCTTTTTATGGGGCCGGATTGATCACCGGTTCTATTTCAGTCAAAAGTTCCTCGATATCGCAGGTCATTGGGGTTACGGAGTCGCGCCCGTACCTCGTCTTCCTTAGTGAAGGCTTCTAGTAGCAACTCGGTCCATTGACTATTTCAATTAAATTAATGTTAATGATACAAAGGTTTAGTTCAGTCAGATATAGTCTTCAAGTCAATATGTTTTGGTTATCCTTGCTTATGTTTTATTAGTATCATGTTAGGATTGTTCGTTTAATAGAATCATGTTCGGATTATTATTGTTTTAGTATGTAGTACTCAGCTTTGCTGATTACTGTTAGGTTATGATACATATAAACGAATATAAATCAAGCGGAAAAACCATAAATGTCAGGATTCCAAATTAATTGCCACATAACAATTAGCATAATTAGGACGCATACTCTTTGTAGCGTGCCCTCCCTTGCTGCGCACGAACCGAAAAAGAACAAGTCTTTAGGACTCCAAGTGTCGTCCCTCCGTAGAAAGTCCACAGCACGTCCGGATACGCCTTAAGATTGACCAACTAGAATCGCCCTTAAGGTACTAAAATATTCGGCTATTATGGGCAAGTGTATGACAGAATTTTTGCTCAAATTCTTACCTTTGAATACTTCAAACTCGTTATAAATTATGAGCCTTGATCTCATATTTATAGGCAATGGAATAAGCAATCGAATCCTACTAGGATACGAATTAATTAAATTAGAATCCTAGCAGAACTCTTATTTAATTAATTTATCTTTTAGGATTAGGAAATTTAATCATCAAACGAATCCTATATGCTTTAGGTTTCGAATGTGAACACAAACACACACGCACGCACAACAGCCCACGAGGGGCGTCATGCGCGCGCGCGAAGCCCGAGCAACGCAGCCATTCGGCCACGAAGCCCACACGCTGCCTGCCCCCTTTGGCGTGCGGTGGGCCTGCCTTGCGGTGGGCCTGGCGCAGCCTTGGGTTGGGCGTGTGTGGAGCGCTATTGCCTTGCTAGACGCGGGCCTGGCTTCGTGTTGGGCCTTCGTCTAACAAGCTCGTCCGATGCTAATTCGTACGACGCGCCTCCGATTAATTTCCCGATTCCGGAATTCATTTCTGATACGAACAATATTTAACATTTCCGATTCCGGAATTAATTTCCGTCTCGACAAATATTTAATATTTATGTTTCCGGAATTATTTTCCAATTCCCATAATATTTCCGATTCTGACAATATTTCCGTTTCCTAATATTTCCGATTCTGGCAATATTTCCATTTCCGATACGTACCATGTTTCCGTTTCCGACAACATCTACGACTTGGATAATATATATATTTTCGATACGATCCTTATTTCCGTTTCCGGCAATATCATCGCTTCCGGTGTATTCATTTACTTGCCTTTGACGATCTCAGCTCCCACTGAAACCAAGATCCGTGAACATTGATTTAATAGAGTATTTAATGCCATTAAATACTTGATCCGATTACGTACTATTTGTGTGACCCTACGGGTTCAGTCAAGAGTAAGCTGTGGATTAATATCATTAATACACTTGAACTGAAGCGGCCTCTAGCTAGGTATACAGTTCACTTGATCTCATTGAATTATTAACTTGTATAATTAATACTGAACCGAATTTATTAGACTTACCATTAAATGCATACTTGGACCAAGGGCATTATTTCCTTCAGTCTCCCACTTGTCCTTAGGGACAAGTGTGCATTTCCTAATTCCTTTGTCTCTCGATGCTTGCTCTTGAACATAAGGTAAGAGTTGTCATCCTTATTATGTCCAGAGGTGTTTCTTTATTTCAGAGTTCAACTGATCAAATAAACAGATAATCATAGCCTGTGATTCATCTGAGCACGGCCATGCATTTTGAAGGAAATAATGCCCTTGGTCCAAGTATGCATTCTATGTTAAGTCTAATAAAAGCGGTTCAGTATTAATTAACAAGTTAATAATTCAGTGAGATCAAGTGAGCTGAATGCCTAGCTAGAGGCCGCTTCAGTTCAAGTGGAATTAATGATATTAATCCACAGCTTACTCTTGACTGAACCCGTAGGGTCACACAAATAGTACGTAAACGGATCAAGTATTTAATGGCATTAAATACTCCATCTATGAATATTCGGAACCGACGGATCTTGGTTTCAGTGGGAGCTAAGATCGTCACAGGCAAGAAATGAATACTCCGGAAACGATGATATTGCCGGAAACGGAAATATGGATCGTATCGGAAATATGAATATTATCCAAGTCGTAGATGTTGCCGGAAACGGAAACATGGTACGTATCGGAAAATATTATTGGAAATGGAAATATTACCAGAATCGGAAATATTGCCGGAAACGGAAATATTGTCAGAATCGGAAATATTACCGGAATCGGAAAATAATTCCGGAAACGGAAATATTAAATATTTGTTCGAAACGGAAATTAATTCCGGAATCGGAAATATTAAATATTGTTCGTATCGGAAATAAATTCCGGAACTGGAAATTTAATCGGAAGCGTATCGTACGAATTAGCATCGGACGAGGCCTGCCGGACGAAGGCCCAGCACGAAGCCGGGGCCATCGCCCAGCAAGCACGCGCGCCACAAGCCCAGCCAAGGCAGCGCCCAGGCCTACCGCGAGGCAGGCCCAGCGCGCGCCAAGGCCACGGATGCGTGGGCCGCGCTGCGTGGGCTGCTGCTCGCACGCGCATGGGCAGCCCTTGTGGCTGCCGTGTGTGTGTGAGTTTGTGCTCATGCGTGATTCCTAAATCTACAAGAGTTAGTGTATGATTAAATTCCTATTCCTAATTGGATAAATTAATTAAATAGAATTCATGTAGGATTCTAATTTCAATTAATTCGTATCCTACTAGGATTACGATTCCTTTTCCATAACTCTATAAATAAAGGCCTAGGGGTCATTATTTAGAACACAAGTTTCAAAGTATTCAAAAGTGAGTTTTTTGAAAGAAAATTAAAACACACATCTTGCTCATAAAGTGCCGAAATTTTCTAGTACCTTAAGGGCGATTCTAGTTGGTCAATCTTAAAGCGGATCCGGACGTGCTGTGGACTATCTACGGAGGGACGACACTTGGAGTCCTAAAGACTTGTTCTTGTTCGGTTCGGGCGCAGCTAGGGAGGGCACGCAACAAAGAGTATGCATCTAAATTATGCTATATGATTATGTGTAAATAATATGTTGTCCTGGGTTAATGGTTGTTTCCGCATGATCTATGTAATGTCATATGTATCATAACCTAACAGTGGTATCACGAGCCCCTTATTATTTTCATAATCTAAATTGCATGAACATGGTTAAATATTACAAATTTGCAAGAATTAAAAGGGGTGATTAATTTTCGTAATTGTTAATTAATTGCAAATTGCGTTTATTTAATTATACGTACGCAGTTTTTCAGCAGTTTCTTCGTTACTCATCCGAATTGAGTGATTTTTGTGTCAATTCCGCATGTAAAAGGCATTCTAAAATTTTGACAAAAATAGTATTTTTCTGCCGAACCCAGAATTCTCAAATTCGAAGCCTAACTATGACTTTTCGAAGGTTTTAGTTTTTCGAATGCAAAATTTCGTAAATTTAAGATGTTAAATTAAATATTTGCGATTCTTGTTGATAAATCTTGAATTTTTGATTGACCTACTGCATATGTTTAACAAGTTTGAATGCCTAGTCTTGTTAATTATGCAATCTAATTTGTAATTATGATTAATTTGTTGAAAATTAGAATAATTTAGAATTAATTTGATTTTCATAATTAATTGTAATTTAATTAGAAACCTATGATTAAAAACCACCATAAAAATTGTAAATTTACGATAAATTTTAAATTTTTATGACCTAGACTTGAATCCATAACAATCGGAAATCAATTGGATAATAAATTTTCGATTTTTCGCCCTAAAATTATGAAATTAATAATATTTATTAATTTGTCATTAATTTTAAATATAAATTTTAAATTTTTATGCGATTCGTTCATATAACTTGCACGCACGAAGCAATGGACGCTTCGTGTTACCCTTAAGGGGTGTTGTATAATGCGGGCATGCGACGACGAGCAAGGGAGCTCGTCGCCCGTGCGGCACGAATGCAATGAGCAAGGGCGTAGTGCACGCGCACAAGGCAGCAGCCCTGCCTTGTGTCGTGTGCCACGAGCAATGAACGAATGGGCATGGGCGAAGGGCGAGCCAAGGCAGTCGCGTGTGGGCAGCAAGCGAGCTGCGCCACAGCGCGCGCTGCCTCGCACAAGAGCGCGCAGCCTCGCGCGCAGCGAGCGCAAGCTCGCGTGCCACGAGCGCTGCGCCCAGCATCACTCGCGCGCCCAGCGCGCGATGTCGCGCGCCAGCGAGCGATGGCTCGCGCCAGCGAGCGATGGCTCGCGCGCACAGCGAGCGATGGCTCGCGCGCACAGCGAGCGATGGCTCGCGCGCCCAGCGAGCGATGTCGCGCGCCCAGCGAGCGATGTCGCGCGCGCGCACTGCGAGCGATAGCTCGCGTGCGATGAGCGCTGGCGCGCGCAGCGAGCATCAGTGCGTGCGGAGGCTTGCGATAGGGAAGCAGCAGCTATGCGACGAGCGCATGGGCTGCGCGCACATGGCCAGCAATGGCTGTGTGCGTACGGTCCATGGGCGTGCAACGCGTAGGGTGTTTGCGTTACGATTAGATCGTTTTGAATGTTTAATTTGAAAATTTCAGTTCACGTAATTTTAATTAATTTTAAAATTAATAATTTGAATTATTTTCTTGGATTTTAATTTTGAATATTATAATTATAATAAATGTTATTTATTCTAATTATTTTACTAAAATTAAAATCATGAATTAATTTAAATACGACTGAAATTAAATTAAATTTTTGGATTCAATTATAAATTGATATGAGCTTTAAATTTTAATTAAATTTGTATGTTTCCGGTTGGACTAGAAATACATTTTTATGTTTAAAATTGGTAAAGCATATGAATTTATTGGTTTAAGTGGGAGCGCTTTTTAGTCATAAACTCTTGATTAGGTCTACAAATCCTTAAGGTTAAAACAACTTGATTAGAATTAATAAGGACTGAATAATTGGTAGATTATTGGTGCCCTTGATTAATTGCTGCAAATGTTTACGTGATGCATAATGTGTTTTACTAACCAGCTATGTGGGCCATTCATGATAATGAATGGGTGAATGGTATATATTGTATATGTACTGTTTTGCAGGTTATGAAGTGACTAGTATGGCCCAAATAGGATAGAAAATATGGTCTGCGTACCATTAATTTGAATGTAATTGGTCTAAAGTACCAAAGTTATTTTTCAATTCAAATATGGTCTGCGAACCATCAAATAGTTGTAATTAGTTATAGCTTATCCTATTTGAAGAAAATGGTGCCTCCCACGGAGATTTTCAAGACGGACTTTGAAGTCAAAGCTTCAAGATGAAGTCGGGCCATACTAGATCACAAATATCTTATGCATGTTTAAAGTTATTTATTGCTTTAAATATGTCTTAAAATGCATGAGATCAAAAGCTTGATTATGTTGCATGATTAAGGATTTTAGTTCACTTAAAATCTAACCAACATAGTAAGAGCCTTAAGTTCCAAACTTAAAAATTGAGTTAAAAGGTGCCATGCCAAAATATACACTTGCTTGGATATCCTTTACATCAATCTAGTAATAGTTTTCGCTCAGCGAGGTGTTACTTATTGGTCCTAAAGGGGCAAGGTACACAAATAATTGTGAGTACATGTTAGTTTTGGTGAAACTCAACGATATAAGTAAGGAGTCCTTTTATGTCGTGGCAAATTCGATAGGTTTACCTAATAAGTTCTTAGACGTACCTATCAACCAAGAATAGTTTCTAGACTATTAGCAAAAGGCTTTTGCTTACCTAAGATGTTCTAGGATTAAGTCGACAAACTGTGCTTAGTTCTTCAATGATTTTAGGATCTTGGAATCATTTTATTCACACCTGCCGGAACACATAACTTGAATAAAATGCTTAATAAACATTGAATTATGCATGTATGCTAGAATTTAAGTTTATTAAGAGAAACTGTGAATGGTTATTTATTTGTTTATTCTTTTCAATTGTAGTTTTTAATATGGCAAACAACAATTCATTCAACATTCGATCAATTCTCGAAAAGGAGAAGTTGAACGGGAAAAACTTCCTTGACTGGCAAAGGAACTTGCAAATAGTTCTTATGCAGGAAGAAAAGGAGTATGTCCTAGATGAGGCGATGCCCGAAGCTCCTGGCGACGGGGTCACTCAGGCTGCCCTCAATCGTTGGATTGATGCCAACAAGGATGTGAAATGTCTAATGCTCGCCACCATGAGTGCGGATCTGCAGAAAACGTTCATCAACTCAGATGCTTTCACAATCATCAGTGAGTTGAAGAACATGTTCCAAGATCTGGCTCGAGTCGAAAGATTCGAGACTCATAGGCAAATTCTTGAGACCAAGCTTAAGAAAGGCGAGCCCGTAAGTCCACATGTTCTCAAAATGATTGGACTCATTGAGAATATGAGTCGGCTGGATCAGCAATTTTCTCAGGAAATGGCTATAGACACCATCCTCCATTCTCTTCATAGCGGGTATGATCAGTTCAAACTGAACTACAGTATGAATAGTCTGGACAAAACGCTCACTGAGCTTCACGGTATGCTGAAGACCGCTGAAAAGACGCTCAAAAGTGATAAGCAGGATGTGCTTATGGTGCGTGGGGGCAAGTTCAAGAAATCTGGAAAGAAGAGGAATGCTAAGAAAGGTGGCAACAAGGCCAGCCCAACTAAGCAAACTGGCGCCAAATCTGCAAAGAGGAAGGTCAGTCAACCCACTTCTGAATCCGAATGCTTCTACTGCAAGAAGAAGGGGCATTGGAAGAGAGATTGCTTGAAGCTAAAGGAAGATCAGAAGAACGGAACAGTCGTTCCATCTTCAGGTATTTTCGTTATAGACTGTATACTTGCTAATTCAACTTCTTGGGTATTAGATACAGGTTGTGGCTCACACTTATGTTCCAATCCACAGGGACTAAGAAGAAGTAGAAAGTTAAGCAAGGGTGAAGTCGACCTACGAGTGGGAAATGGAGCACGGATTGCTGCATTAGCCGTAGGAACTTACTATTTGTCGTTGCCCTCCGGGCTAGTTTTGGAACTGGAAGAATGTTTCCATGTTCCAAGTCTTACTAAAAACATCATTTCAGTTTCTTGCTTAGATGCTAAGGGATTTTCCTTTATAATAAAAGACAATAGTTGTTCGTTTTATTTTAAAGAGATGTTTTATGGATCTGCTAGATTAGTCAATGGACTTTATTTATTAGATCACGACAAACAAGTATATAACATAAATACCAAAAAGGCCAAAAAGGATGATTCAGATCACACCTATCTGTGGCATTATCGATTAGGCCATATAAACTTGAAACGCTTAGAAAGACTTCAAAGGGAAGGAATTCTAGAACCATTTGACTTAGAGGATTATGGTAAATGCGAATCATGTTTACTTGGCAAAATGACAAAGCAACCTTTCTCTAAAGTTGGAGAAAGAGCAAATGAACTATTGGGTTTAATCCATACAGATGTATGTGGACCAATGAGTACAAATGCTAGAGGTGGTTTCAGCTACTTTATCACTTTCACTGATGACTTCAGTAGGTATGGTTATGTCTACCTAATGAAGCATAAGTCTGAATCCTTTGACAAATTCAAGGAATTTCAGAGTGAAGTAGAGAATCAATTAGGCAAGAAGATTAAGGCACTGCGGTCTGATAGAGGCGGTGAATATCTGAGCTATGAATTTGATGACCATCTGAAAGAATGTGGAATTCTATCAGAATTGACTCCTCCTGGAACACCACAATGGAACGGTGTGTCAGAACGGAGGAACAGAACCTTGCTAGACATGGTCAGGTCAATGATGGGTCAGGCCGAACTTCCATTAGAATTTTGGGGACATGCACTAAATACAGCTGCACTCACTATAAATAGAGCTCCGTCTAAAGCTGTCGAAAAGACTCCATACGAATTATGGTTTGGAAAGCCTCCAAATGTGTCTTTTCTTAAGATTTGGGGATGTGAAGTATACGTCAAACGATTAATTTCAGACAAACTTCATCCAAAATCTGACAAATGTATCCTTGTGGGCTATCCAAAGGAAACAAAGGGGTATTACTTCTACAATACATCTGAGAACAAAGTGTTTGTTGCTCGAGATGGTGTCTTTTTGGAGAAGGATCACATTTCCAAAATGACAAGTGGGAGAAAAGACCTCGAAGAAATTCGAGTCGAACAACAAACTCTAGAGAATGCTCAAAATGACATTCAGGATGAAACTCAGAGATCTTTAGAAGAATCTGGTGAGAATCATGGTCAATCTAGAAATGTTACCCCGCGTAGATCGCAAAGATATAGATCTCAACCGGAAAGGTACTTAAGTATTTTGACGAACGAGAGCTATGACGTTCTATTACTTGAAAGTGATGAACCTGCGACTTACAAGCAAGCTATGACGAGCCCTAGCTCCAAGCAGTGGCAAGAAGCCATGCAATCTGAATTAGACTCCATGTCTGAAAACCAAGTATGGGATTTGGTCGATTTGCCAGATGGCTACCAAGCCATTGGAAGCAAATGGGTTTTCAAACTGAAAAAGGACAAGGATGGGAAACTTGAAGTTTTCAAAGCTAGATTGGTTGCAAAAGGTTACAGGCAAGTCCACGGTGTGGATTACGATGAAACCTTTTCACCAGTTGCAATGCTAAAGTCTATTCGAATAATGTTAGCAATCGCTGCATATTACGATTACGAAATATGGCAGATGGATGTCAAAACTGCTTTCTTAAACGGCGTTTTAACAGAAACTGTGTTTATGACACAGCCTGAAGGTTTTGAGGATCCAAAGAATGCTAAAAAGGTATGCAAGCTAAAGAAGTCAATCTACGGATTGAAGCAGGCATCCAGGAGCTGGAATATACGTTTTGATGAAGCAGTCAGTGACTTTGGTTTCATCAAGAACGCGGACGAATCTTGTGTATACAAGAAGGTCAGTGGGAGCAAAATTGCTTTCCTAGTATTATATGTCGACGACATATTGCTTATCGGAAATGACATTCCTATGTTGAACTCTGTCAAGATTTGGCTTGGGAAATGTTTTTCGATGAAGGATCTAGGAGAAGCACAGTACATATTGGGCATCAAGATTTACAGAGATAGATCTAAAAAGATGATTGGACTTAGTCAAAGCACTTATATCAATAAGGTGCTTGATAGGTTCAAGATGGCGGACTCCAAGCGAGGCTACCTACCCATGTCTCATGGAATGACTCTAAGCAAGACTCAGTGCCCAAAAACACTTGATGAGCGTAGACGAATGAATGGGATTCCATATGCATCATTGATTGGTTCAATAATGTATGCTATGATATGTACACGCCCGGATGTTGCGTACGCACTCAGTGCTACGAGCAGATACCAGTCAGACCCAGGAGAGGCGCATTGGACTGCTGCCAAGAATATTCTGAAGTACCTGAAAAGGCACAAAGATGACTTCCTGGTCTATGGTGGAGATGATGAATTAATTGTTAAAGGCTATACGGACGCAAGTTTCCAAACCGACAAAGATGATTTCAGATCACAGTCTGGGTTTGTCTTCTGCCTCAACGGAGGAGCAGTAAGCTGGAAAAGTGCTAAGCAAAGCACCATTGCGGATTCTACAACTGAAGCGGAGTACATTGCTGCACATGAAGCAGCAAAGGAAGCTATATGGCTAAGGAAGTTCATAGGAGAACTTGGTGTAGTCCCCTCCATTAAAGGACCAATAGCCCTGTATTGTGATAATAACGGAGCTATTGCACAGGCAAAAGAGCCTAGACACCACCAGAGAGTCAAGCATGTACTTCGTAGATTTCACCTTCTACGAGAGTTCGTTGAAAGAAAAGAAGTCGAGATAAGCAAAATTGGAACTGATGACAACATATCAGATCCATTAACTAAACCTCTGCCGCAAGCGAAGCACAACTCGCACACTGCAGCTATGGGAATCAAGCATATTGGAGAATGGCTTTGATGTCTCTGTTTAATGTTTTAAAGTTTTAGAGTTTAAATCTTTGTAAAACATTATTGGTTAATCATTCACAATAAATGAAAGGAATTCATTTTTCCATTTAATTTGTGGTTTATTAAATGATGAGTCCCTTCAACTTGACGATATATTCAAGATAGACTGTCGGGACCAGTCATGTGACTAAGAAATGTCTATCAAGTGAACTTGAATGTCAAAGGTTGAAAATGGTCCCTAATCGGAGTTTTCTATAAAATTGGACGCATAGAAAACGTTAGACGATTAGAATGCAAGATGACTAGTAGTTCTGTTTCTTGAACTATGTGGACATGGCAATGTCATAATCATTTGCATAGGTACTTACTTTGGGAAGACTAGTATCGGACAAGACCTATGAAACTTTACTGTAAGAGATGAAAGTCTGTCATAAGTAAATTTCATTAAATTATTAGACACTAAATCCTCAATACCTGAGTGATTTGAGATTACTTGTTTGAGAACTGGTTGCTTTGACGTTGACCAACCGTCGCACCGTAAAAGGAGGCTATAAAGGCAACGCTCAGGTAATCACCTATCAAACGAAGTCTAATCTCAAGATCGCAAGATTGGGATTGTCCTCCCATAAATCGGGATGAGATGCTTAAAAGTTGTACAAGGCCACTCGGAGAGCTAGAAACTGTGAAATGCATGGCCGTGCTCGGATGAATCATAGGCTATGATTATCTGTTTATTTGATCAGTTGAACTCTGAAACCGAGGAACACCTCTGGACATAATAAGGATGACAACTCTTACCTTATGTTCAAGAGCAAGCATCGAGCGACAAAGGAATTAGGAAATGCACACTTGTCCCTAAGGACAAGTGGGAGACTGAAGGAAATAATGCCCTTGGTCCAAGTATGCATTCTATGTTAAGTCTAATAAAAGCGGTTCAGTATTAATTAACAAGTTAATAATTCAGTGAGATCAAGTGAGCTGAATGCCTAGCTAGAGGCCGCTTCAGTTCAAGTGGAATTAATGATATTAATCCACAGCTTACTCTTGACTGAACCCGTAGGGTCACACAAATAGTACGTAAACGGATCAAGTATTTAATGGCATTAAATACTCCATCTATGAATATTCGGAACCGACGGATCTTGGTTTCAGTGGGAGCTAAGATCGTCACAGGCAAGAAATGAATACTCCGGAAACGATGATATTGCCGGAAACGGAAATATGGATCGTATCGGAAATATGAATATTATCCAAGTCGTAGATGTTGCCGGAAACGGAAACATGGTACGTATCGAAAAATATTATTGGAAATGGAAATATTACCAGAATCGGAAATATTGCCGGAAACGGAAATATTGTCAGAATCGGAAATATTACCGGAATCGGAAAATAATTCCGGAAACGGAAATATTAAATATTTGTTCGAAACGGAAATTAATTCCGGAATCGAAAATATTAAATATTGTTCGTATCGGAAATAAATTCCGGAACTGGAAATTTAATCGGAAGCGTATCGTACGAATTAGCATCGGACGAGGCCTGCCGGACGAAGGCCCAGCACGAAGCCGGGGCCATCGCCCAGCAAGCACGCGCGCCACAAGCCCAGCCAAGGCAGCGCCCAGGCCTACCGCGAGGCAGGCCCAGCGCGCGCCAAGGCCACGGATGCGTGGGCCGCGCTGCGTGGGCTGCTGCTCGCACGCGCATGGGCAGCCCTTGTGGCT
Source organism: Spinacia oleracea (assembly GCF_020520425.1). NCBI lineage: Eukaryota > Viridiplantae > Streptophyta > Magnoliopsida > Caryophyllales > Amaranthaceae > Spinacia > Spinacia oleracea. Next base: position 66,354,855 of record NC_079490.1, on the reverse strand, counting down.
GCCGTGTGTGTGTGAGTTTGTGCTCATGCGTGATTCCTAAATCTACAAGAGTTAGTGTATGATTAAATTCCTATTCCTAATTGGATAAATTAATTAAATAGAATTCATGTAGGATTCTAATTTCAATTAATTCGTATCCTACTAGGATTACGATTCCTTTTCCATAACTCTATAAATAAAGGCCTAGGGGTCATTATTTAGAACACAAGTTTCAAAGTATTCAAAAGTGAGTTTTTTGAAAGAAAATTAAAACACACATCTTGCTCATAAAGTGCCGAAATTTTCTAGTACCTTAAGGGCGATTCTAGTTGGTCAATCTTAAAGCGGATCCGGACGTGCTGTGGACTATCTACGGAGGGACGACACTTGGAGTCCTAAAGACTTGTTCTTGTTCGGTTCGGGCGCAGCTAGGGAGGGCACGCAACAAAGAGTATGCATCTAAATTATGCTATATGATTATGTGTAAATAATATGTTGTCCTGGGTTAATGGTTGTTTCCGCATGATCTATGTAATGTCATATGTATCATAACCTAACACATTTTACAGTTTCTAGCTCTCCGAGTGGCCTTGTACAACTTTCAGCATCTCATCCCGATTTATGGGAGGACAATCTCAATCTTGCGATCTTGAGATTAGATTTCGTTTGATAGGTGGTTACCTGAGCGTTGCCTTTATAGCCTCCTTTTACGGTGCGACGGTTGACAATGTCAAAGTAAGCAGTTCTCAAACAAGTAATCTCAAATCACTCAAGTATTGAGGATTAGTGTCTAATAATTTTAATGAAATTTACTTATGACAGATTTTCATCTCTTACAGTAAAGTTTCATAGGTCTGTCCGATACTAGTCTTCCCAAAGTAAGTATCTATGCAAATGATTACGACATTGCCATGTCCACATAGTTCAAGAAACAGAACTACTAGTCATCTTGCATTCTAGTCGTCTAACGTTTTCTATGCGTCCATCTTTATAGAAAACTCCGACCAGGGCCCATTTCCAACTTTTCACATTCAAGTTCACTTGATAGACATTTCTTAGTCACGGGACAAGTCCTGACAGTCTATCTTGAATATATCGTCAAATGGAAGGGACTCATCATTTAATAAACCACAAATTAAATGGAAAAATGAATTCTATTCATTAATGTGTATGATTAACCAATAATGTTTTACAAAGTATTAAACTCTAAAACTTTAAAACATTAAATAAGGACATCAAAGCCATTCTCCAACATGCTTGATTCCCATAGCTGCAGTGTGCGAGTTGTGCTTCGCCTACGGCAGAGGTTTAGTTAATGGATCAGAGATGTTGTCATCAGTTCCAATCTTTCATATCTCGACTTCTTTTCTTTCAACGAACTGTCGTAGAAGGTGAAATCTACGAAGTACATGCTTGACTCTCTGGTGGTGTCTAGGCTCCTTTGCCTGTGCAATAGCTCTATTATTAGTACAATACAGAGCTATTGGTCCTTTAATGGAGGGGACTACACCAAGTTCTCCTATGAACTTCCTTAGCCATATAGCTTCCTTTGCTGCTTCATGTGCAGCAATGTACTCCGCTTCAGTTGTATAATCCGCAATGGTGCTTTGCTTAGCACTTTTCTAGCTTACTGCACCTCCGTTGAGGCAGAAGAAAAACCCAGACTGTGATCTGAAATCATCTTTGTCAGTTTGGAAACTTGCGTTCGTATAGCCTTTAACAATTAATTCATCATCTCCACCATAGACCAGGAAATCATCCTTGTGCCTTTTCAGGTACTTCAGAATTTCTTGGCAGTAGTCCAATATGCCTCTCCTGGGTCTGACCGGTATCTGCTCGTAGCACTGAGTGCATACGCAACATCCGGGCGTGTACATATCATAGCATACATTATTGAACCAATCAATGATGCATATGGAATCCCACTCATTCGTCTACGCTCATCAAGTGTTTTTGGGCACTGAGTCTTTCTTAGAGTTGTTAGGTTATGATACATATGACAATTCATAAATCATGCGGAAAAACCCTTAAGCCAGGAATACATATTATTTACACATAATCATTTAGCATAGTTTAGATGCATACTCTTTGTTGCGTGCCTTCCCTAGCTGCGCCCGAACCGAACAAGAACAAGTCTTTAGGACTCCAAGTGTCTTCCCTCCGTAGATAGTCCACAGCACGTCCGGATCCGCCTTAAGATTGACCAACTAGAATCGCCCTTAAGGTACTATTATTTTCGGCACTTTTAGGCAAATGTGTGACTGAATTTTTCTCTCAAAAACTCACTTTGAATACTTGAAAACTCGTTGTAATGTGACCCTAGGCACCTATTTATAGAGTTAGGAAAAGGATTTGGAATCCTATTAGGATACTAATTTATTTAATTATAATCCTACTAGGACTCTAATTAAATAAACTAAATCTTTTAGGATTAGATTTAATCATATGACAAATCCCGGTAGCCTTAGGATTCGAGTAACACACTTCGAGTAATACGCTAGCACCGCACGCAGGCCTTGCGGCCCACGCACAGCGCCAGCCCACTCGTCGCAGCCCCGCGCGCGCGCCCAAGCTTCGGCTGGGCCTGGCTTTTGCGCTGGGCCTGGTCGCATGCTTGGCGTGTGGTTGTTGCGCTTGGCTTGCTGGGCGATGGTCCGCCTTCGTGCTGGGCCTTCGTCTGGCAGGCCTCGTCCGATGCTAATTCGTACAATGCGCTTCCGATTAAATTCTCGATTCCGGAATTCATTTCCGATACGAACAATATTTAATATTTCCGATTCCGGAATTAATTTCCGTTTCGAACAAATATTTAATATTTCCGTTTCCGGAACTATTTTCCGATTCCGATAATATTTCCGATTCTGACAATATTTCCGTTTCCGGCAATATTTCCGATTCCGACAATATTTCCATTTCCGATAATATTTTCCGATACGTACCATGTTTCCGTTTCCGGCAACATCTACGACTTGGATAATATTTATATTTCCGATACGATCCATATTTCCGTTTCCGGCAATATCATCGTTTCCGGAGTATTCATTTCTTGCCTGTGACGATTTCAGCTCCCACTGAAACCAAGATCCGTCGATTCCGAATATCCATAGATGGAGTATTTAATGCCATTAAATACTTGATCCGTTTACGTACTATTTGTGTGACCCTACGGGTTCAGTCAAGAGTAAGCTGTGGATTAATATCATTAATTCCACTTGAACTGAAGCGGCCTCTAGCTAGGCATTCAGCTCACTTGATCTCACTGAATTATTAACTTGTTAATTAATACTGAACCGCATTTATTAGACTTAACATTGAATGCATACTTGGACCAAGGGCATTATTTCCTTCAGTCTCCCACTTGTCCTTAGGGACAAGTGTGCATTTCCTAATTCCTTTGTCGCTCGATGCTTGCTCTTGAACATAAGGTAAGAGTTGTCATCCTTATTATGTCCAGAGGTGTTCCTCGGTTTCAGAGTTCAACTGATCAAATAAACAGATAATCATAGCCTATGATTCATCCGAGCACGGCCAGCATTTCACAGTTTCTAGCTCTCCGAGTGGCCTTGTACAACTTTTAAGCATCTCATCCCGATTTATGGGAGGACAATCCCAATCTTGCGATCTTGAGATTAGACTTCGTTTGATAGGTGATTACCTGAGCGTTGCCTTTATAGCCTCCTTTTACGGTGCGACGGTTGGTCAACGTCAAAGCAACCAGTTCTCAAACAAGTAATCTCAAATCACTCAGGTATTGAGGATTTAGTGTCTAATAATTTTAATGAAATTTACTTATGACAGATTTTCATCTCTTACAGTAAAGTTTCATAGGTCTTGTCCGATACTAGTCTTCCCAAAGTATGTATCTATGCAAATGATTATGACATTGCCATGTCCACATAGTTCAAGAAACAGAACTACTAGTCATCTTGCATTCTAATCGTCTAACGTTTTCTATGCGTCCAATTTTATAGAAAACTCCGACCAGGGACCATTTTCAACCTTTGACATTCAAGTTCACTTGATAGACATTTCTTAGTCACAGGACTGGTCCTGACAGTCTATCTTGAATATATCGTCAAATTGAAGGGACTCATCATTTAATACTAAACCAAGATTAAATGGAATATCAAAAATACATTTCATATATGATAAATGTTCAACCCCTAATGTTTTACCACCATGGGCCTCAAACCCATCTTCTAAAACAGTTCATGGAATTCAAAGCTATGCTTGATTTCCAGTGCTACAATGTGAGTGTTGTTTGTCACTTGTTGCATAGGTTTAGTTATCATGCTTTGCCAATCTTAATATCCTTTTCATCGAATGTTCTTCGAGATATGATGATAAGAACTTTTGAGTATGTTTATTTTGTGATCTAGTCTTTCTTGCTACATTAGTGGTTCTACGCATTTTGCAATGAAGAACCATTAAGTCAACAGACATGTGATCTTCCCAAGTTCAATGAAGAACTCATATAAACAACTCTATTTTATTGCTTCTTAGGCAATAAGTACTTTTACTTCAACTTTATAGGTTGCTAGTGATGCTTTGTTTGGAATTACTTATCCAAGCAGTTCACAGATATGTGGAATACTTTCCAGCTGTATCTTAGAACATTAATATTTTAATTTCCCACGCAATAACTCATGGTCTCCAATCCATGTTGCCATTTCGAAACACGATGCTTTTTAGCTCGTCCTTGTCAATGGTTAACTCCAAAGGGTCTTTGCTTGATCCTTTGCCAGTGTTTATGCGTGTAGCATCAATATTTAGCATATCTTTATTTCCTTGAATCAAGAACTATTCCTATGTACCTTTTCAAGTACCATAAGTATTCTTGATCTCAATCTAGTTGATCTTCACTTAGATCAATAGAGACTGGTATATGTTCGTCATGCCTAAAGTCATACGATACGTTTTTGGCGATCCTCATATTATATCATACATGATAAATTCTTTTGCAGAATAATTCTCAATTGAATTGTATTCATGTAACTTTAGCTCATTCAATTTCAGTAGATACTGAATCCAGCTAAATTCTTTGACATATAATATAGGTTAAGAATCTCACTTAGATCCTTTGATGTTTTAACTTAGTAAATGCTTATACATACACTACTAGAAATGACATCTATAACGACCAATAAATAACGACCAACCAATTAAATTTGTCGTTGGAAGAGTTAAAATGAAAATTTGGCCCAAAAGAGCGCGGGTCATTTTGATAATTTAAATGAAAAAGCTGAGCCGAATATTTTCAATTTTTTTCGTCGTTAATATTCCAAGAAGTTCCAGACTTCCAGTTACATCTCTCTAAAACCTAGGTCAAATGTAAAACACTAAAACCCCTAAAATCTTTCGGTTTTCCTTCTTCTCTAATTCCACTAATACGATGGCTGTAGACAAATTTTAGAAACTATATACTCTGAATTTGCATATGCTTTCAAAGTAATCTTCTCCAAACTAAAAATCTATGCTCCCTCTTAATCAATCATTTATCATTGACTCGATGGGCGACTATCTACATCGATGTGGCACCAGCACCGGTACCGGCACCACTTATTGCCACTCTTGTTCAATTCTAAAAGATGGGAAAGAAAATCATATCCTAAAAAGAAAACCGATACCCTAAAATTGAAGAATTTCCGGAAGAAGCAGAGAAGGTGAAGCACTTCCATGTCAAAAAGTTGGAAAATAATTGGGTTTTTAATTAAGAAAACCCATATCCCCATTGATTGGTAAGGACTAATTTAGAAAATAATTGGGTTTTTAATTGCTTTTTTATGTGCGTCTTTGTTTTGTAATGAATTGTTAGGTTTTGATAGTAATTGACATACTCCATAGAATCGAAATAGGTATGGTGGTTTTGGTGGTTGCATTGGAAAGTTTTTGTGACAATTTAGGTGGTGACATCGGAAAAGATGGTGGTATACTCAGTTGGCTCGTTGTTGTCCAGGCAAGCGAGCATGTGATTCGGCATCTGCAATTAACACAGCGGTAAAATTCAATTGTATTGTCTCTCAAGTCTAATATGGTCTGTAAGTCAATTCCTATTTGAATCTCGCTTAATTCATTTACAATTTTAATTGTTCTATTTCTATTGTTCCAAATTTTATGTATATAATTAACCAATTATTCTGTTGAAAAGTTCAATTAGTTGTACTACTCTAGTATGGTGGATAATCGTAACATGTATTGGAAGTTTTCAACTTCATACTATACCACTCTGCAATTGTTGTTTTATTCATTGAAATCTATTTGCAGTTTATTCTCTATACATACAAATATACAATTTCTCATACTTCGTATTTTTATTGTCTTTTTATTTTTTGAATGTACATTTTCTTAGTTTTAACTACTCTGTATTGGAAATCTATTAGCTTACTTATAAATTGGCAGATTCTTATATGTTCACAATTCTCCTTTGTCATCAAAAAAACGATCTGCAATTCTCCTTCCCTCTACTATAAATAGAAATTCTCTTTCCCTCAACACAGAAATATGATGTTGAATTTTCCCCTTGAAGATTAGGAGCTAATGTAGATAGGTTCTTTCAATGAAATTTCTGTCTGCATGGAGTTTGTTGTGATTTTTTTGTTTGTTTTGAAGCACCGTTTTTTAATTGCAATGTTAGTTGTTGAATTATTTGCCACTTTCTAAAAAGTCGTCGTCATTCTGCATTGATAGTCCTTTCCCGTGGGTGGGGAGGGGATAGGCATTGTTCTGGCTGAGTTGGGAAAACTCCAACGTTCTGGCTGAGTTGGGAAAACTCCAGCATATCTTATATATGTGTGCCCTTTGGTAATTGTAGTTGTTTTTGAGGAGCTAGAGGAAGATGAAAACTCCAGCACCTATGCAATATTATTGTTATTGTGATGTGTAGTATTACTTTGAATGTTTGATCTCTTGTGATTGATGTTTAAACTGAGTAAGCTCCTTGAATAAGTAATCATCATTCACGATTCTTTGTCAATTATCAATATCCATTTTGATCTAAATGTGACTTGTTGGACTTTCAAATAATTTCATTAAAGATGCCAATGGAGATCGCTTTATGGATTTTTTTATCTTCAGGCGCAGCTTTGAAGTGCTTAAGACCAAAGTTGACTTGTTAACTTTGGCTAGGGAGCTTTTTTAGGCTCGTGATTGCTAGGCATGGTCAGGTGCAATCCTTTTCTCTGGTACGTAAAGGTTCTTTTTTTGCTTGTGGAATTGGGTGTTGTGGAACTTGGACTGTTGAAAGCCTGAGTTCAGGTTCATGTAATCTTAGTTTTTGCTTCTACATGCCTTCTGGACTGCTGCAGGTCAGAACTCATTGGTCTTTTACTATCTCTAAAGTTATTTAATTACCTCTTTGTTATTTCTATGATGTTATCTTGTTTGACAATATTTAATACAAATAGGGATGAATGCGCCTTATGAAAGTATTTCTGCAAACTTTGATCAATTATGGTTTGACATTGTATATTTTACATTATACATGTTATGAGTCATATCAGGAACAAGTCATGTTTACATAGTCTGCTATCTATTCTTTGCATCTCAAATTTTCTGCTACACTTTTTAGACCTTTTGCCAGTATTTTTGGTATTGTGGCAACTAGTATGCTACTAGTGAGGCCTTAAGGTTGTTTTTCTTTTTTGCCTATTTTAGTTTCAGATTTTTCATAAATTCATAGCAGGTTGCAGTTCATGTAGTTTGTGCAGATTGTGCATACATTTAATGTTATTGATATTCTTCCTGTTCAGACGGCTTTGATCTTTACTAGTGAGAGAATTCTGAAACTAGCTAAGCTTTGACATGAAATGCAAGTTTTTATTATTTATAGGGAAGGCTAATTCATTGACTCATACATAGAAGAAAGATCAGTCAACCATTTGCAAATGTATTTTTGATGTTACTAATGTTTTTTTTTTTGTTCTGCTAGGTAGTACAACAAGTTTTAAATCAAAATCTCGAGATCGGGTTGAAGGTTTTGAAGGAGGAATAAAGCTTAACGATGTAGGGAGACCACAACCCAGTTGAATAGAACTTCAAACTAAATTAAATGTTGTCAATAAACAGAATGAAGTTCTTGTAAATTTCATGGGGGAAGTACAAGCTGAGAACAATGAAATGAAGGAACGTGTTACCTTGGTTGAGTCTAGAATGAAAATGTTTCAAGATGCACTGGTCTCGCAACTTAATGTTATTATTCCAACTTCATAAGCTGGATCATAAATGCAAAGGGTCGAAGCTGCTACACATTAGTTTTAGATATTTGGTGCAAATTTTCTTATTTTTGGTTTAAGAATAAGGAGTTATTGGGATTTAACTCTTAGTATAGACCAAGCTATTTGATCTTATTAGTTTGGTTGTTTTGACTCGCATTGATATTGTTGATTATAAATCTTTTGTGATTGATTATGTTTAATATAAATTTAGTGTATTATTCTATATACTTTTTATCATTTTGAATGAAATGCAGGTTATAAAAATATTTCGTATTAACGAAAAATAGATTTATTTTTTATAGTTGCATTAACGTCGAAATATTTTGTCGTTGTTGGACGATAATTAAAATAATTTATCAATTTGATTTTCTTTTTACGTCAACTTTGTTGGTTGTTTTTTGTTGTTTGTTCGACGTCATTGAATACATAATAACGACAAACAATCATTTTGTCGTTAATAATTAACGACGAACAATCTTGTCGTTAATAAGTAACGACAAACAATGATTCTGTCGTGCAAAATTCACGACGAACATTGACGTTAATACTAATAACGTCGGAAGCTATTACGACAAAACTCACGACGAACAAAGTTCGTCGTTAAAGGTTTTAACGATGACTTTTTAGACTTATAACGACGAAAAAGTTTGTCGTTATAAACCCTTTTTCTAGTAGTGATAGTTCAAACATTCTTTTACTTAGATTTATTCACATGGGTCGAATATCTCCAATGGAGTATTTCGTGTTTGATTTAGTAAATGCCATTACTTAATCCAAAACAATATTATAAGATCTTTGTAAATAGATCTTAGTACCCAGTATGTACTAAGTTTCGCCTTGGTCCATCATTGATGAATAATTTCAAATCTAAGTCATTAGCATTTGAATGTTATTTCACAATAGAGAGATATGTGTGTGATACACATAGGACCAATTAAGTTTTATGTACTCCCACTAAACTTCTTATATATCTATAAGAATCATGTACATTTTATGAAACTAAAATACTTATTAGCTTCACTAAAATACATTTCTAATTCCCAATTGCTTGCTTAAATCTGTACTTAGATTTTATAAACTAGCTTTTCTTTTCAAGCATTTATTTGGATCCACAAATCCTATGACATAGCATGTACATAGTTTCTTCCAACATTTGACTGAGGAAGATGTTTTGTCATCCAATTGCCATATGTACCAATATGCAATCATTGCTTGAATTATAGACTTAAGCATTACGATTTTGCATGAGGTTTCAACACAATCCACATCGTGAATTTGCTTGTAACCTTTAGCAACTAATCTAGCTTTGTGTGTGAACACAATTTCATGTTTGATGGGTTTTTATCCTTAAAACAAACTTTGCAACCAATAGGTGTGAAACTATTCTTGCAAATCAACAAAATTTCAATTTTGTCATCAAAACATTGAGTATGTTTTATGGCCTCTAACCATTTAAAACATTTGAGTCTATATATGGCCTCTAACCATTTTAGGGAATCTGGGTTTCGTCATAGCTTTCTTACAAGTCACAAACTCATTAATCTACATGATAATAGTTTGACTGCAAGTTGTAGGTTTCTTCACTATCTAATGGAAGAATCGCATAGCTTCAATGACCTGAACTCCATGTTTCTTCACTATCTAATAGAAGAATCTCATAATTCCAGTGACTTGAACTCTATGCCTACTAGGGTATAGAGCATCAAACAATAGAATATCAATAGCCACTTGAAAGTCCTTTGAATATTCTGTTCTCCTTGAAGCACTTGTAAAGTCTTCTAAGAGATGTCTATTCTTTAAAGCCACTTCTAAAGTCCTTAAAGAATAAGTTCGGATTTTCTGAAGCACTTCGAAAAGCCTCCGGAATGTCCGTTTATGTTTGTTGTTCGCCTCGAAGACTTTCGAGGTCTATTTTCTCCCACTTGTCATTTTGGAAACGAATCTCCAAAAGGATATTATTTCGAGCAAACAAACATTATGTTCTCAAAAATTCGTGGTAGAAACAATACCCTTGTGTCTCATTTGAATAAATCACAATGAAACATATATCTATACTTGGGCCTTAGTTTGTCGAATGACAAACACTAAGCTCCCACTGAGTTTAGGAACTCTCTAGATATATTTTATGAAAAGTTATTCTGAAATTACTTTTCAATAGCTTTGACGAATTTGGTTTAGTTTGGTGGTAGTTGAGCATTTTGTTTTAGAAATTATAGGAAAAGTCTTTATGATCCATCATTGATCGAATCAAGTACTAATTGACTTCGATTATTCCAACGTAGATATGCCATATCTTATGGAGCTAGATTGTGAAATTACAACACACAATCATTCATGATCATATTTGGTCTCAAGTAATCATCAACATGATCTAACCTAGATCTTTATGATTTCTTGCCAAGTGGATTTTATACTTCTGAATCTTTGAACCAGCCAAACAGATTCAACTTATATCACATTTGAGTAAATAAACCTATATTCACTCAAATCCATGTGAAATAATAAAGTCATAAAACCTTTCTTTAGCTTTGAACTCTATCGTCTAGGCGTTCTAACAATAGTTCATATTCTTTGTTACTTTCAACAAGTAAGACTAGTTGTCTTAAATTGATTTAGAAATCAATAAACTTTCAAAAGTCCATCAAAATAGAGCTTTTGAATGTTAACTTATTGATATGGTCTAAGCAACAATGCCAAAGATTAGTGGAACTCAAATCAAGGGGTTGATTTGAACCTAGTAAAGTTCTTTAAAGAGTTGTTTGTTTTAATCAAGCATATTGACTCATCCCGTAAATGACCATTTCATTCAAATAAACAAACAAACAAGCATTGTTTTTGTTCTTCTGAATGTGAGTCTTTCTGTGTTTGAAGCAGAAATTTAGGTATGCTGATTATGGAACAAAATAGCCATTTAGTTCCAGCCTTTAAAACAAACTAGATGACCCTACAACTAATGTAGCATTGCCATGCTTCATTTCCCACTTGTAGGCCATTAGTGTAGCCTAGCTTCCATTATTTGAGTTATTACCGAAGTAAGAACCTCAAGCGGTATATGATACCAAGGAAGTTTGATTCCTAGGTCACTTCTCTTTAAACATAAACTTATAGGTAGAAACGGAATTATAAATTCCTTTCATTTGTTCCTTTGTTTTCCTATTTCTTGTACCCTTTCTTATAGTCTTAAGAATTGAATTCTTTAGTGTTGACTTTTATACTTTGTTAGACATGTCCAATGTCACCAACAAGGTTCTTTCCATTTAATTTATGTTGAACATTCTGTTTCAACTAGATGATCTTACCAGAAGCTTCTAAAGTTCTCTAAGCATCAATCTATTCGAATGTCTAGGGACTAGACTCATTCGAGAATTAAATGGACAAAGATATTAGGTTGTTAACCATTGGTAAAGCTGAGCGTTTTAAGCTCAATGCTTTATGATCTCAAAACTACATTGTATTTTGAATTCACAAGCACCAATTGGTTTGCCATTCGATTTTGATGTTCGAAAACAACCATAAAAGTCGCTATAAGAAACGTACATTTTAAATTGCTCACTTTCTCTCATTTCCGTGAATCGTTCTTGGATTCACTACCAATCGAGGAAATTTACTGTTACCTTTCTAAAAGGATTTATTGCGGTGCAAGATATTTAATTATAAACAATAATTAAAACATACATTGAAGCATGCAAAGTCTAAACATTTATCATGAATAATAACTTGAAAATAAAAGCAATCATGCAATTTAAACAAGTCATTAGCATTTTATTCGAATTATGTGTTCCGGCAGGTGTGAATAAAATGATTCCAAGATCCTAAAATCATTGAAGAACTAAGCACAGTTTGTCGACTTAATCCTAAAACATTTTAGGTAAGCAAAAGCCTTTTGCTAATAGTCTAGAAACTACTCTTGGTTGATAGGTACGTCTAAGAACTTATTAGGTAAACCTATCGATTTTGCCACGACATAAAAGGACTCCTTACTTATATCGTTGAGTTTCACCAAAACTAACATGTACTCACAATTATTTGTGTACCTTGCCCCTTTAGGACCAATAAGTAACACCTCGCTGAGCGAAAACTATTACTAGATTGATGTAAAGGATATCCAAGCAAGTGTATATTTTGGCATGGCACCTTTTAACTCAATTTTGAAGTTTGGAACTTAAGGCTCTTACTATGTTGGTTAGATTTTAAGTGAACTAAAATCCTTAATCATGCAACATAATCAAGCTTTTGATCTCATGCATTTTAAGACATATTTAAAGCAATAAATAACTTAAAGCATGCATAAGATAAATGTGATCTAGTATGGCCCGACTTCATCTTGAAGCTTTAACTTCAAAGTCCGTCTTGAAAATCTCCGTGGGAGGCACCATTTTCTTCAAATAGGATAAGCTATAATTAAAACTAATTACAACTATTTGATGGTACGCAGACCATATTTGAATTGAAAAACAACTTTGGTACTTTAGACCAATTACATTCAAATTAATGGTACGCAGACCATATTTTCTATCCTATTTGGGCCATACTAGTCACTTCATAACCTGCAAAACAGTACATATACAACATATACCATTCACCCATTCATTATCATGAATGGCCCACATAGCTGGTTAGTAAAACACATTATGCATCACGTAAACATTTGCAGCAATTAATCAAGGGCACCAATAACCTACCAATTATTCAGTCCTTATTAATTCTAATCAAGTTGTTTTAACCTTAAGGATTTGTAGACCTAATCAAGAGTTTATGACTAAAAGGGCTCCCACTTAAACCAATAAATTCATATGCTTTACTAATTTTAAACATAAAAATGTATTTCTAGTCTAACCGGAAACATACAAATTTAATTAAAATTTAAAGCTTATATAAATTTATAATTGAATCCAAAAAGTTTAATTTAATTTCAGTCGTGTTTAAATTAATTCATGATTTTAATTTTAGTAAAATAATTAGAATAAATAAAATTTATTATAATTACAATATTCAAAATTAAAATCCAAGAAAATAATTTAAATTATTAATTTTAAAATTAATTAAAATTACGTAAACTGAAAATTTCAAATTAAAATTTCAAAACGATCTAATCGCAACGCAACAACCCCACGCAACGTACGCCCATGGGCCACACGCACACAGCCATCGCTGGCCATGTGCGCGCAGCCCATGCGCTGCGTCGCATCGCTGCTGCTGCTTTCCCTCGCAAGGAATCACGCGAGCTGGTGCTCGATTTCCGATTATTCAATTGATTTCCGATTAACATGGATTCAAATCTAGGTCATAAAAATTTAAAATTTATCATAAATTTACAATTTTTATGGTGGTTTTTAATCATAGGTATCTAATTAAATTATAATTAATTATGAAAATCAAATTAATTCTAAATTATTCTAATTTTCAACAAATTAATCATAATTACAAATTAGATTGCATAATTAACAAGGCTAGGCATTCAAACTTGTTAAACATATACATTAGGTCAATCAAAAATTCAAGATTTATCAACAAGAATCGCAAATATTTAATTTAACATCTTAAATTTACGAATTTTTGCATTCGAAAAACTAAAACCTCCGAAAAGTCATAGTTAGGCTTCGAATTTGAGAATTCTGGGTTCGGCAGAAAAATATTATTTTTGTCAAAATTTTAGAATGCCTTTTACATGCGGAATTGACACAAAAATCACTCAATTTGGATGAGTAACGAAGAAACTGCCGAAAAACTGCGTACGTATAATTAAATAAACGCAATTTGCAATTAATTAACAATTACGAAAATTAATCACCCCTTTTAATTCTTGCAAATTTGTAATATTTAACCATGTTCATGCAATTTAGATTATGAAAATAATAAGAGGCTCGTGATACCACTGTTAGGTTATGATACATATGACAATTCATAAATCATGCGGAAAAACCATTAAGCCAGGAATACATATTATTTACACATAATCATTTAGCATAGTTTAGATGCATACTCTTTGTTGCGTGCCTTCCCTAGCTGCGCCCGAACCGAACAAGAACAAGTCTTTAGGACTCCAAGTGTCGTCCCTCCGTAGATAGTCCACAGCACGTCCGGATCCGCCTTAAGATTGACCAAATAGAATCGCCCTTAAGGTACTATTATTTTCGGCACTTTTAGGCAAATGTGTGACTGAATTTTTCTCTCAAAAACTCACTTTGAATACTTGAAAACTCGTTGTAAATATGTGACCCTAGGCACCTATTTATAGAGTTAGGAAAAGGATTTGGAATCCTCTTAGGATACTAATTTATTTAATTATAATCCTACTAGGACTCTAATTAAATAAACTAAATCTTTTAGGATTAGATTTAATCATATGACAAATCCCGGTAGCCTTAGGATTCGAGTAACACACTTCGAGTAATACGCTAGCACCGCACGCAGGCCTTGCGGCCCACGCACAGCGCCAGCCCACTCGTCGCAGCCCCGCGCGCGCGCCCAAGCTTCGGCTGGGCCTGGCTTTTGCGCTGGGCCTGGTCGCATGCTTGGCGTGTGGTTGTTGCGCTTGGCTTGCTGGGCGATGTCCCGGCCTCGTGTTGGGCCTTCGTCTGGCAGGCCTTGACCGATGCTAATTCGTACAATGCGCTTCCGATTAAATTCTCGATTCCGGAATTCATTTCCGATACGAACAATATTTAATATTTCCGATTCCGGAATTAATTTCCGTTTCGAACAAATATTTAATATTTCCGTTTCCGGAACTATTTCCGATTCCGATAATATTTCCGATTCTGACAATATTTCCGTTTCCGGCAATATTTCCGATTCCGGCAATATTTCCATTTCCGATAATATTTTCCGATACGTACCATGTTTCCGTTTCCGGCAACATCTACGACTTGGATAATATTTATATTTCCGATACGATCCATGTTTCCGTTTCCGGCACTATCATCGTTTCCGGAGTATTCATTTCTTGCCTGTGACGATCTCAGCTCCCACTGAAACCAAGATCCGTCGATTCCGAATATCCATAGATGGAGTATTTAATGCCATTAAATACTTGATCCGTTTACGTACTATTTGTGTGACCCTACGGGTTCAGTCAAGAGTAAGCTGTGGATTAATATCATTAATTCCACTTGAACTGAAGCGGCCTCTAGCTAGGCATTCAGCTCACTTGATCTCACTGAATTATTAACTTGTTAATTAATACTGAACCGCATTTATTAGACTTAACATTGAATGCATACTTGGACCAAGGGCATTATTTCCTTCAAGAGTCATTCCATGAGACATGGGCAGGTAGCCTCGCTTGGAGTCTGCCATATTGAACCTTTCAAGCACCTTATTGATATAAGTGCTTTGACTGAGTCCAATCATCTTCTTAGGTTATGATACATATAAACGAATATAAATCATGCGGAAAAATCATAAATGCCAGGATTCCAAATTAATTGCCACATAACAATTAGCATAATTAGGACGCATACTCTTTGTAGCGTGCCCTCCCTTGCTGCGCCCGAACCGAACAAGAACAAGTATTTAGGACTCCAAGTGTCGTCCCTCCGTAGAAAGTCAACAGCACGTCCAGATCCGCCTTAAGATTGACCAACTAGAATCGCCCGTAAGGTACTAAAATATTCGGCTATTATGGGCAAGTGTATGACAAAACAAATTCTCAAATTCCTACCTTTGAATACTTCAAACTCGTTATAAATTATGAGCCTTGATCTCATATTTATAGGCCATGTAATAAGCAATCGAATCCTACTAGGATACGAATTCATTAAATTAGAATCCTAGCAGAACTCTTATTTAATTAATTTATCTTTTAAGATTAGGAAATTTAATCATCAAACGAATCCTATATGCTTTAGGTTTCGTATGTGAACACAAACACACACGCACGCACAGCACCCCACGAGGGGCGCCATGCGCGCGCGCGCGAAGCCCGAGCGACACAGCCATTCGGCCACGAAGCCCACGAGCTGCCTGCCCCCTTTGGCGCGCGCTGGGCCTTCCTTGCCGTGGGCCTGGCGTAGCCTTGGGCATGGCGTGTGTGGAGCGCTATTTCCTTGTTGGACGCGGGCCTGGCTTCATGCTGGGCCTTCGTCTAGCAAGCTCGTCCGATGCTAATTCGTACGACGCGCTTCCGATTAATTTCCCGATTCCGGAATTCATTTCCGATACGAACAATATTTAACATTTCCGATTCCGGAATTAATTTCCGTCTCGAACAAATATTTAATATTTCCGATTCCGATAATATTTCCGATTCTGACAATATTTCCGTTTCCGGCAATATTTCCGATTCCGGCAATATTTCCATTTCCGATAATATTTTCCGATACGTACCATGTTTCCGTTTCCGGCAACATCTACGACTTGGATAATATTTATATTTCCGATACGATCCATATTTCCGTTTCCGGCAATATCATCGTTTCCGGTGTATTCATTTACTTGCCTTTGACGATCTCAGCTCCCACTGAAACCAAGATCCGTCGATTCCGAACATTGATTAGATAGAGTATTTAATGCCATTAAATACTTGATCCGTTTACGTACTATTTGTGTGACCCTACGGGTTCAGTCAAGAGTAAGCTGTGGATTAATATCATTAATTCACTTGAACTGAAGCGGCCTCTAGCTAGGCATACAGTTCATTTGATCTCACTGAATAATTAACTTGTATAATTAATACTGATCCGCATTTATTAGACTTACCATTAAATGCATACTTGGACCAAGGGCATTATTTCCTTCAATTACGTGCTTTGTTTGTGTGTGTTGATCATGGCTATGCCTTATTGATCCTGTGATGACCCATTTTTGGTGAGCAGTCTCTAAGGATCAATAAGCGTTGCCCATCTACAGGTTTGAAGATGATGCATCATTGGGAACGGGATTAGAGAGCTTGTATTTATTTTGTCTTGCTATGTGATTTGGGTTTTGTTAATATGGACTTTAAACTTGTCGTACTATTTACATTTCCTTATTTTCTTTGTTTGGTTTTTGGGATTAAATCTGTAATCGATTATTTATAAACCTAAAGTTATTTTTATGTTTTCCGCTGCGAAATTCTGAATAAGCCGTTACGTTTACACACGGGCGATAATACTTTGATAATTCTCCATAGTTATATTTATAAAAAGGGTTATTTAAGAAAAAGGAGAATTGTCGGGGTGTTACAAAGTGTTATCTAGAAGCTTATGGTTTTGCTTCAATAATTTTTAGGCGCCTAAACTAGCTAGTTTCCTAAAACGAATTTCCTAGAATTGAGCTCTCACTCATTATATCAATCAAAAATGCGTACTTTTTTTGGGGGGGACCAAATTCATTTTATTTTGTTTGAAAGCATATTCATATTTCTTATTTAAGTTCGAAATTAACTTATTTATTGAAACTTTTCGTTTATGTGAATTAAGTACATTCTTTTTCTTTTCGAATTTAATTAAATATATTCGAAATATATATATATATATATATATATATATATATATACTAAAAAATATAAAAAGTTCTTATTCTATTTATTCCTTTATTATTTATTCGTTTAATAAAAATTTATTTCTTATTAATCGTTCTTGTTTATTCTAAGTGTTTCAATGTTTTACTTATTTTGATTTATTACGAGAGATGGGTAATATAGGAAAGGGTATATAGGATAGAATTATTTGTGCATTAGTAGTAAATTGGTAGCATAAGAAGTTAATTGATATGTGCATGTGTTAAATGTTTAAGTGTTGCATTTAAATGTGCATAGAAATTGTTTTATTCCACCAAACTTATTGTTTAATTGAATCCTGATTATGCTTTGGTTGGGAAATCGTTAGTAAGACCTTAAGTTGTTTCTTTCAGGAATAAAATGTTTCTTTTCAAGTACACAAAGATAGGATCCCTTGAGAAGATCGACGAAGGGACACCTCGACTATTTGTAAAGAAAGTTGTGTTTGGATGTGAGTATTTTGCTAAGATAAAAAAAACCAACCCATCTTAATGAGAGAAGACACCCATAACATCCACTATTTTTAATTGCTTACCTAACAACATTCCATACCTAGAGCTCAAAGATAGGTTTAAAGACACGCATTCTGATGCTGAAACACGAAAGTTGACTAAGTATGGGGCTAGGAATGGTAGGTGGAGATACGACTCAGAGATTATGACCACCATTATTGAAGCAGTAGAAAGTAGTTTCAAGGAGGGTAAAGACATAGGAAGTCATGCTTGGGACGCATTTATAGAGGAACCTGTGTGATTTGGTTTAAATAACGATCTAGAAGGAAATGATGTAGCCATTGAGGATGAGAATGTAGGGGTTGAGGCAGAAAACCCTAACCTAGGGGCCCATGAGCCTACCATTGAGATCTCTAGTGATTCAGATGTGGAGCCTGAAGCTGATGGTGAAATGACAAGTGAGCTTCATCAAGATGAAGGCATGGAAGAAGACTCAGACCCGGAGGAAGAGTTCGATGAATACTGAAAACAAGTTTCCAAGGAAAGAACAGATAGGAAAGATGCCTTAAACATTTGAAGCTGTAATAGTTAGTTAGTTCTTTTATATGTTAAAGAATAAGTAGCAAAGTTACATCAGTTTAAAGTTAAAGCAATAGAAGTTTGATTATTCGTTATTCTTTTCAAGGACGTACTAAACCTTTATAGAGTTTGCAATAAAAGTTAAAGTATTCGTTTCCATTTTGAGAATTACACAATTCGCCAAGAATAGTTTATGTTTATGTCATTGAACCTTTATGTTATTTTGAGGACAAGTGCGTTATTATCGTTTAGAAATTGTTATTAAAACTCTTTTTAGGAATAAAAGTTAGATTGTTGATTGTTCACAGGATCAAGAGTTCATTTTGGGACGCGAAGGGGAATGTTTTCTAGTGAGAACAACAGCCATAATAAGGCTCCGGGCAAACTATTCGTGATGAGTAGAAATGAAGCTGATTGTTCTGCAGACGTAGCTTATGGTACTTTTTATATAACTATGTGCTAGTTAAAATGTTGTGTGATTCAGGGGTAACTCTTTCTTTTGTTTCGTCATTTGTTGTTAAGAGTCTGAATTTAGTAGATTTTGAGGTTATTGATTTACCTGTTAGTATATCTACTGGTGTAACCTTAAGGTGTACCAAGTTGTTTAAGAACTTGCCTTTGAAGATAAAAGATTGCGTTTTCCTAATGATTTGATAAAGTTTAATCTGATGGACCTAGATGTAATTTCGGGGATGGCCTGGCTAAGTTTGTACAAGGCTAAGATAGACTGTGAAATTCAGAAAGTAAGTTTAAGGAACCATATTAGAAGGTTGACCTCAATAGATGTTTTGAGAAGTCCAAGAACCTTTAGTTATTTCTGTAATGGAAGTGAGGACTTGATGAATAAGGAGTGTGAACTATTTTTCGGTAGTGTGTTAGAGGTTAGTAAAGAAGTTGGAGTGAAAATTGAGGATGTTGTCATTGTGAGTGGATTCATTGATGTGTTTCCGAGTGAAATTGCAAGTATGTTACCTGTTACAGCCTTTGAGTTCACTATAGACTAAGTTCTTGGAACGACACCTATAACTAAAGCACCATATAGAATGACACCTCCTGAAATGAGCGAATTAAGACACAATTGCAAGAGTTGTTTCGTTAAGGGGTATATTAGGCCTAGTGCATCACCGTGGGGAGCTCCTGTGTTGTTTATTAAGGAGAAAGATAAGAGTATGGAATTATGCATCGATTTTAGGGAACTAAACACCATCAAGAACAAGTATCCTTTGCCTAGGATAGATGACATATTGGATCAATTGAATTGGGCGAGTGTGTTCTCGAAGATTGATTTGTGTTTGAAGTATCACCAATTGAGGATAGTTGATTAGGGCCTAAGACCTCATTAGAACTCGTTATTGTCATTATGGGTTTAGAGTAATGTCTTTTGGGTTAACCAATACACCTGCCACAATTATGGATTTGATAAATAAGATTTTCCACGAATTCCGAATTAAGTTCGTTATTATGTTATTGATGCCTGGTTTATTCAAGGAATGAGAAAGAGCATGACAGACACTTGAGGGTTTTTTGGAGACTCTTAGAAAGAATTTAGTTTTATGTGAATGAAGTATACAAATCTTGAAGTCATGTGTGTTTAAGTGACACCGACGGAAAAGTGAAGGACTAAATTGATTGAAATCTACGTTACGTAAAGGAATAAATTTAAGAGAAGATTCGATTGGTCCAGGATCATCGTTAGAAAAATCATTGTTGTCTTGAAAATATGCGAGGAATTATATGAATTGGTGAAAGAGCTAAGAGTTACGCCCAAAAGTTATGCATCCATGAAAGGCGTGATGAGGTTTGGTAAAAAGAAAAGTTGAGCAGAGAGGTCTCTGTAGATCCTGCTAAGATTCAAGCTGTGAGTGAGTGACCTACTCCAAAGAACGTGTTTGATATTTGAAGTTTCCTAGGCCTATTTGACTGTTATAAGAGGTTGTGAAAGACTTTTCTAAGAGAGCAAAACCAATGACCAACTTGTTGAAAAAGGAATCGAAATTCAAGTGGAGTGAGAAATGTGAGGAAGCTTTCCAGATTTTAAAGGAGCATATGACCTCCGCACTCGTTGTCGCATCAGTTGAAACCTTACGAGGCTAATTAACCTACTCATGACCTAAAGCTAGCTGCTATTGTGTTATCTGCAAATATTTGGAGACATTACCTTTATAGGGCATCATGTAAGACCCTTACCGAGCACAAAAGTCTGAAATTTTGGCAATAAAGTCCAGTTGAACCTTGGAGACAACATTGAAAAACAGTACTGCTTTCCACCCTGAAATTGATGGTCAGCCTGAGAGGAATAACCAAACTATGCAATATATGTTGAGAGCCTGTGCTATTGACTTTAAGGGTGGTCGAGAACCACATAGATTTGATTGATTTTCTTACGATAATAGTTACTATGCGACCTTTAAGATGACACACGTTGAGGCATTGTGTGGAAAGAAGTGTAGAAATCTCACTTGCTACGATTTTAGTGGAAATATAGCATTGGGGAGATAATTCGTTGAAGTAGAAATATCCAAAGTTATTCCCTGAGATGAGTTACGAGGGCGTAACTCGTTTTCTTTAAGGGGGTAGAATGCGATACAAATTCGTGCCTTTTACCTATTTTTATGGCAGTTTTATGCATTTTATGCTCATTTTTAGCAACTTGTACATGTTGATGCAAGTAAATAGATTTTCCGCATAAGAAAAATGTGTTCATGAGTAACACAAGCAACTTTAAGTTGGCAAAAGACTGCAAATGGGTGGCACAAATATTTCTCTAGTAAGAATGAATTAAAGACTTTCGAAAAATGTGTGAGTTCTTCTGTCAAGTTTCGGGACGAAACTTCTTTTAAGAAGGGTAGATTGTAGTCTCCCGTAATTTTATACATTTTATTTATATATTTTAACGTATAGTTAATTATATTTAAATAAGAATTTACGGATTTTAGAAATAAATATATATAATTAACGTATATTTATTTTATTTAATTACATTCTAAATATTTTGACGATTTATTAATTCAAAATAATTTTAGAACTTGATTTTGAAAAGAATTTGTATTACGAAAACACGATTGACTTTGGAAACAATCATAATCGATATTGGATTCAAACAAACTTAATTCTAATCCTAGCTCAAATTGGCAAAGCCCAATATAATAAACCCATTTCTCTCTTCTCTACTCAACTTCACGTAAAAGAAAAAAAAAAAAAAACTCAACTCTCAAACCCAAAAACAAAACTACGTACTTTGTTTTTCCCTTCCTCTCTTCACGTGAAACTCTCAAATCCCAAACCCTCTATTTGCACCGCCGCACCAGCCACCGCCGACCCAGCCGCGTCGCAACAACCATCGGAACCACCGCACGGTAGTCTCCTCTCTCCTCTTCTTCTCTTTCGATTTCTTTTCTCTTTCGTTCTTTTCACTTGCTATTTATTCCTCCCCTCGCCCGTTTTTGTTGTTGCGGCAGTCACCACCGCCGGCCGACTCTGCTACTACGCTGCCTTGTTGCACCGCCACCATCGACGCCACTGCAGGTCGTCGCTGCTTCCCAGCAGGTCGTGCCCTTCTCGTTCTTTCTCTCGTTGCTTCTCTCTTCCTGCCCCGCAAAGACGCCGCCGCTACACGGCCACCACAACCACCAGCAGTGTCGCCCAGCCGCGCTGCGCCACCTTCCCGCCTGTTGCCCCGCCGCCACTGCCGCCGGCCAGCAACTCCTCTCTCCTCACTTTGGTTATTTCTTTACCCCTATAATTATTTAATGTTTTAATTATGTTTTATTAATTTAATTTATGTTTTCTTGAATTAAATTTATATGATTTAATTATGAATTTCATATTTATATGTTTTGCATAATAAAGTTATTAATTTTCAGATTATATAATTTTGTCAAATGAGGATTTGAATTATTTAAAGAATGAATTTTAATGCTTTAATAGTTATAAAATCATAGTATGATGTTTATGAATTATTAAAGTTATTTTTTTATGATTTTAAGCTTATTAATTATGGTTTGGTGAAGTTTTAAACTATTTTATACTGCTGGAATTTTAAAAGGGGATGATTTATTGAAGTTTATGATAATTGGTGATCATTAGTGTAGTAATCACTATGATAGGAAGTTTAGTATCTAAGTGTTGTCATTGGGGAATGTTCTAATTATGTTTAGGAAGGGTTTGAAGCACCCTAATGTTGCTGAAAATTCAACGTGAGTTGATATGAATCTATACTGGTTGTTTTTAGGTGGAGAATACTTTGTAGGCAACCCTTGAGATTGTTATAGTACCTTATCAATTTGTTTACACAAGGTACGTACATACCTGTGTACTTGGAGTTGTGTGTTATTATTGAAACCATGTTGAATTTGTCGATGAACTTGATGTTGAAATTTACATGTTTAATATTGTTGGATGAACATGTTTAACGTATATTTCGTTATGAGAATTATAACATGTTAGTATGGATGATTGATGCAAACATGTTGGTTGGGAACACTAGATTATTTTATATATATTGATTTAGATCGATTGATCGTTGTTCCCTTTTAGCTTTTCACTATTTTATGAGGGCCGAGGACCTTTTTTAGTAAGTAGAAACCTTATACCCACATAGAGGGGTTGATCATTGTTAAAGGAAAGGTTGAAATAATTGGAATGAGTTCTTGATTTGTACCTGTGTAATCACTTACTTAATTCCGAGATAAAAACAGTCGTGATTAATTGTTGATTGTATGACTTATGTGATTGTTGAGTCATAACAAAGTATTAATCTGTAAATCATGTAAAATGAAACTGAGTAGCAATAGCTTTAGACTGTGCACGTCTGAAGTGACGGACAATCAGGAGCTGGGGTCATAGGTCGCCTATGGCTTTTTCTGGGGCCGGATTGATCACCGGTTCTATTCCAGTCAAAAGTTCCTCGATATCGCAGGTCATTGGGGTTACGGAATGGCGCCCGTACCTCGTCTTCCTTAGTGAAGGCTTCTAGTAGCAACTCTGTCCATTGACTATTTCAATTAAATTAATGTTAATGATACAAAGGTTTAGTTCAGTCAGATATAGTCTTCAAGTCTATATGTTTGGGTTATCCTTGCTTATGTTTTATTAGTATCATGTTAGGATTGTTCGTTTAATAGAATCATGTTAGGATTGTTCGTTTAATAGAATCATGTTAGGATTATTATTATTTTAGTATGTAGTACTCAGCTTTGCTGATTACGTGCTTTGTTTGTGTGTGTTGATCATGGCTATGCCTTATTGATCCTGTGATGATCCCTTTTTGGTGAGCAGTCTCTAAGGATCAATAAGCCTTGCCCATCTACAGGTTTGAAGATGATGCATTATTGGGAACGGGATTAGAGAGCTTGTATTTATTTTTTCTTGCTATGTGATTTGGGTTTTGTTAATATGGACTTTAAACTTGTCGTACTATTTACATTTCCTTATTTTCGTTGATTGGTTTTTGGGATTAAATCTGTAATCGATTATTTATAAACCTAAAGTTATTTTTATGTTTTCCGCTGCAAAATTCTGAATAAGCCGTTAAGTTTTAACACGGACGATAATACTTTGATAATTCTCCATAGTTATATTTATGAAAAGGGTTATTTTAGAAAAAGGAGAATTGTCGGGGTGTTAAAAGTGGTATCTAGAAGCTTATGGTTTTACTTAAATAATTTTTAGGCGCCTAAACTAGCTAGTTTCCTAAAACGAATTTCCTAGAATTGAGCTCCTACTCATTATATCATTCAAAATTGCGTACTTTTTTTGGGGGGGACCAAATTCATTTTATTTTGTTTGAAAGCATATTCATATTTCTTATTTAAGTTCGAAATTAACTTAATTATTGAAACTTTTAGTTTATATGATTTGAGTACGTTGTTTTTCTTTTCGAATTTAATTAGATATATATTCGAAATATATATATATATATATATATATATATATATATATATATATATATATATATATATATATATACATATATATATATATATATATATATATATTAAAAAAAATAAAAAAAAAAAATTTCTTATTCTATTTATTCGTTTATTAAAAATTTCTTTCTTATTAATCGTTCTTGTTTATTCTAAGTGTTTCAATGTTTTACTTATTTTGATTTTTTACGAGAGATGGGTAATATAGGAAAGGGCATAGTAGGATAGAATTATTTGTTCATTAGTAGTAAATTGCTAGCATAAGAAGTTAATTGATATGTGCATGTGTTAAATGTTTAAGTGTTGCATTTAAATGTGCATAGAAATTGTTTGATTCCACCAAACTTATTGTTTGTATTGAATCCTGATTATGCTTTGGTTCGGAAATCGTTAGTAAGACCTTAAGTTGTTTCTTTCAGGAATAAAATGTTTCTTTTCAAGAACACAAACATAGGATCCCTTGAGAATATCGACGAAGAGACACCTCGTCTATTTGTAAAGAAAGTTGTGTTTGGATGTGAGTATTTTGCTAAGATAAAAAACCAACCCATCTTAATGAGAGAAGACACCATAGCATCCACTATTGTTAATTGCTTACCTAACAACATTCCATACCTAGAGCTCAAAGATAGGTTTAAAGACACGCATTCTGATGATGAAACACCAAAGTTGACTAAGTATAGGACTAGGAATGGTAGGTGGAGATACGACTCAGAGATTATGACCACCATTATTGAAGCACTAGAAAGTAGTTTCAAGTAGGGTAAAGACATAGGAAGTCATGCTTGCGACGCATTTATAGAGGAACCTATGTGAGTTGGTTTAAATAACGATCTAGAAGGAAATGATGTAGCCGTTGAGGATGGGAATGTAGGGGTTGAGGCAGAAAACCCTAACCTAGGGGCCCATGAGCCTACCATTGAGATCTCTAGTGATTCAGATGTGGAGCCTGAAGCTGATGGTGAAATAACAAGTGAGCCTCATCAAGATGAAGGCATGGAAGAAGACTCAGACCCGGAGGAAGAGTTCGATGAATACTGAAAACAAGTTTCCAAATTTCCCGCTTTGTTCAAAATTTATCTATTTAATGTTATCGACGCCTAAAAGCGTCCAAAAGTTTTGTTCTCGACGCCTAAAAGCGTCCAGAAATTTTTGTTGCCGGTATTTTAAATCTAAATGAGCACGATAACACAACCCTAAAAAGCGTCCTGATTTATTTGTATAAGCTTTTTTTTCCCACCTATTCTTGTATTGCATATGAGCTCTTTTTATTTCACCTATCTATATATATATATGAAGTATAGGATTAGGCTCACGTGAGAAGTAGTATTATGGTGAGAAGTGTGAGAAGTCATCTACACCTTCAGATGGAACAAATCGGGTGGCTGTAATTAATTGCACCTCATTAATGACAAAATAAGCAAACCTGAGAAATTTTTTATACGGAGTATTAACCCGTCGCCCAAATAAAAGAAGAGGACTTGTCTCTTCCCAATTCGATAAAAACAGAGCTCCTTCTTTCTCCTCCCAGCTTTTTTAATTTTCATCCATTCTTAAATCTCCCAACATTCTTGGAGATTATTGAGGATTATATTTTAACAGAGATGCTCATTTCCTGAAATTAATTGCTCGTTGATGTCGGAAAAATTGAGCTTGAGATCTCTAATGTCAATATAATTAAAACTTGATGCAAGTGTATTATCAGTTTGATGTGTCTACAGCTCAAGTGTTAAGGTATAGTAGTCAATCGCCATTAATCGAAAATTTAAGGTGAGAAAAATAGATAGAGTGAGTAACCACTAGAGATACATCAACACTGTATAACAGATACATCAACATTGTATAACAGATACATCAATACATGATGTATTTCCAATGTATTTTCATTGTACATGTGATATATATGTGATGTATCTCTAATTTTTATTTTTGTACCTGCATATTTAAGTTGAGATGGAGGTTGAAGAGTTAGAGGAGAGAGATCAGGGGGTGAGACTTGGGCCAAATCAGAGAATTGCTTTGATAATAAAAAAAAAAAATGGAGGAGAGAGAACTACTCGGCTACAAAGAAACGCAGAGCGAAAATTAAGGGGAAAGCCACATGCATTGGTTTGTTCTCTTCGCAAAACGGATTGTTGTTCTCTAATTCACCATTGATGTATCTCTAGCTAGTATAATGTCGATGTATCTCTTATACATTGTCAATGTATCTCTTATACGTTGTCAATGTATCTCGAATTCACCCCTAATGTATATCATATTTTCCTCAATCCATTTAACCCAAAAATCAATCTACCCAAATTAATCCCAATGCCTGACATTTTTTTATGGATTTCGAACAGTTGATTGAATTGATCGGCGTTCATGAATGGCACCACAGATGAAAAGGTGCAAGAGGAGAGATAAAATAGACTTAAAGTATAGAGTAGGAGGAAAGAGGAGGGGCTTCGATTCATTTAGTGACCTGTGTCGATCTCGTCGCCCTTGAAATGAAGTAATTAAACGCAGTAGAGGTTTGGAGGAAGAAGATGAAGCAAAAAGAAAAGGGAACGCATGTGGGGAAGCTACGGTAGAAGATGAAGCAAAAATAAAAGGGAACCAATGTCAGGGGGGTTTAATTGGGTTTGGTCGGTTACAAAGAGAGAGGAGAGAGAATGAGTGGGTTACTGAGTTTGAGATACTGAAATTTCTAAATGCAATCGCGGGATCCTACAAAATTATGCATCGTTGGATTAATTCGCTTCTACGGTTGAGATCACTTCTCACCTTCTCACGATAAGTGTACTTCTCACCGGATCCTTACCCTATATATATATATAGGGGAGGGATCATGTGAAAATAAGTCCCTATGTGAGTATACTACTATATATGAGAATGAATCTAATCCGTAGGATTAGATACGATCTAATGGTTAGGATTAAATGATGAAACAATCATCCATCTTTCCTAAATAAAAACCACGTTTCTTTCATAAACCCCAACCACTTTCTCTCTTTAAACCTCCCTCTTCACTTTCTCCCTCTCGCGACTCCCTGTTCTCTCTCACCGTTTTCTCTCTCCTCTCGACAAAACCACCATCGAAGCTCAAAGAACCGCTGATCAACCTCCTTCATCGCCGGTGTATTGTTGATTTAAGGTAAATTCAATCTCAATTGTTCTATATTTCTTCTCTCCTTAAAAAAATTTCCCTAATTTTAACCTAATTTGTTCAATTGAGGATGACTGGAGCACAAAAAAATAATATAAACGACGAAGATAAGAAAAATACACAAACTGTTAACCTAATTTCAAACTTCTTTCTTTGTTTTCGTACATTATTGAAGTTAATTTTTGTTAAATTTTGATTTTCAGCAAAAAAAAAAAAGCACGACAAATTAGCAAACAATCCAGAGAATCCACAAGAGTAAGTATTCGGTGCTTAATTTTAGTGAAACTTATTTATTAATTTTCGAAATTTTTGTTATTATTTTCGAAATATTTCGAAATTGATTTTGTAATTATTTGGTCTGTGAAATTGTGGATGTTTCTAACGATTTTGTGAATTTTTATGTTCCATATATTTAATGTTTGTTGCAATTGTGGATGTTCTGAATTTTATGAACTTTTAGTATTTTTTTTATAAGAATTTAATTTCTGGTTTTGAATTAATTTGAGAATTTCAAAATATTTTGTTATTTTTTATATTTTATGATGTTCTAAAAGTAATAGTTATATGTTGTGAATTTTTAAACAGAGAAAATGAGAATAAACACGCCAAAGCAACGTAGCCAATCGTCCGCCATCACTTATGAACGCAATAATGAACAATTTAGAGTAATATTTTATACTCTCAATACTTCAGAACATGAAGGTTAAGAATTTAGAACATCATAGCTCACTATGTAGAACATCATAACTCACTGTGTAGAACATCATATCTCGCTGTGTAGAACATCATAATTGCATATGTTCTAATTATAAGTACACATGTTTTGAATTTGATGAGATTACTTCTATAGGCTTCTGCATCTATGTTTTTCGTGATATTTTCTGAAGACTAATGTGGGTACAAAGATGTAGGCTCATGTTTTATGCTTATAGTGCATTTGTTATTGACCAGTCTATATTAGTGGTTATATTTTTTGTTAGAACATATAGCTCAACTGATTAGAACATGTAGCTCAACTGACTAGAACATGTAGCTTAACTGATTAGAACATATAGCTCAACTGATTAGAACATGTAGCTTAACTTATTAGAACATGTAGCTTAACTGATTAGAACATATATGAATAATGATTTGAACATATAGCTCAACTGATTAGAACATGTAGAACATATAGCTCAACTGATTAGAACATGTAGCTTAACTAATTAAAACATGTAGCTCAACTGATTAGAACATGTAGCTTAACTGATTAGAACATATAGGAATAATGTACAAAACATATAGCTTATCTTGTTAGAACATATAGCTTATCTTGTTAGAACATATAGCTTATCTGTACAGAACATACAGGAATAATGTACAGAACATATAGCTTATATTGTTCACGGTTTAGAACAAATATATTTAGTACGTGGCTCATAGAGTCTATCGATTTTTTGGATCTAGGCAATGGTTAATACTAGTTGTGGCTCATGTTCTGACTTTACTAACCATCAATTCAATGTGGTCCACTTATGAGATATGTGTAAGCTCTTGTTCCTCTCTCCACTTATATGCGAATCATTCAAATAAAATCTTTCATATCTTTTTTGACTACACGTACCATATGGTAGAGCAGGGGAAGTTTTGAGGGTAGGGTTGGGATAGGAGTAGAGGTTGGGAAGAATGAAAAGAGACTCGATGTTTTATATAACAAATATATACGGATCTTAGTTTCGTTATTTAGTTTGTTCATAAACTATGTGAAGAGTTTTCAACATGCCATATTTTAAAGCACGGCAGAATATAGAGAAGGTGCATCAAAATATATATTGGTAGAATATATTGGGTAGAGTAGAAGGATAATTTTTTTTAGTCTATTGCCTTTCTTACTTGTGTGTACATTGCTTTGCAGAACATATAGCTTAAATGCTTAGAACATGTAGCTTAAATGCTTAGAACATATAGGAATAATGTATAGAACATATAGCTTCACTTGTTAGAACATATAAATTCAATTGTTAGAACATATAATTTCTCTTGTTAGAACATTAAGTTTCACCTCATAATTTTTTACTACGTATTACTAGTTTATAAAGACATAAAACATCAGCGCCGGAGTCCATTTGTAGTCCAATTGTCGAAAATACACTTTTAGGTGACATCCTTTCAAATATTGCTTGATATTTCATCATCTCAATTCTTTAGAACATGAAGCCTCACTTTTAAGAACATTAAGTTTCACCTTTTAGAACATCCGGGGAGAGGCTTGCTATCGTAACCTTTTCCCCAATTTATATTGTTCCTTCCTGTAGAGAAGCTATTATTTATGGATATTTTATGTTCTAAATTTCATAACAAGATGTTCTGAAACTAGAAAGGTATGTTCCAATGTTCTCTTCTTGTATCTAACATGTTCCTGAATGTGATTTGGGTCTGATTTTTGGCCTGTTTTTATGACAATTCGGGTCATGTTAGGTATGATGTGTTTTCATGGGCAACATATGGGGTAGTATAGTTGTTGTAGAGATTGGTTTTTGTCTTAAGTGGTTGCATAGCTGCTTGTGCACGCTATTTCTTTTGCAGGGAGGGTTGTTGCGGGTCAGTCTGGGGTGGGCAGTGGTTCTGCTATGTTTGGTTGCTGCTAGAAGTTTTGCGTGTGTGGTGTTAATACAAGTGATGGTCGTAAATGCTTGATGTTTTGGGACAATGCCTATTAGCTCAATTGGTAGAGCTTTGTGCGATAGCACAATGATGTAGGTTCGAATCCTACATAGGCAACTCTTTGCATTCCATTTATGATATCAATTCTCCTATTTGATGATTCTTTACTTTTAAATCCTATTTACTTTTGAATCTGTTCAACTTACTTTAGAATATATGTATAAAATTCAGAATATATGTATAAATTTGTAGAACGTTAGCCTTAATTTTTAGAACATGAAATCTAACACTTGAACTGAAGGCAACAATTTGTGGAGAAACTAGCCAAGGAACAGGGAAGCACGAATGAGATGTCCAAGATGTATAACCAACATAATTCCTCATTGGCGGAGTCTGATAAGAAAGCACAAATTATCACCAGTTGGTGTCGATATATTTTGGAGGGTAACTCTCTTGTAGGACCTATCCATATAAACACAATGGAGCTAAGTCGTGTGTTGTAAACAACCTATGTAGGATTCGAACCTACATCCATGTGCAATGACACATTGCTCTACCATTTGAGCTAATAGGTTTTAACAAAATATTCAAGAAAACAATGCATGTAGTATTGTCTATAGCAAATACAACAGTTAGAACATATACAACCATAATTACAACATATGCAACAATAATTAGAACACATGCAACTGCTTACCCTGCCAAATAAAATGGGATCAACCACATTCATCATTTACCCCTGCAATCATTAAAATAAACTGTTGGCGAGCATTTAAGGGAGACAAGCCGATAAGATTATAATTAGGGAGACCACATACATCATTGATCACTAGGAGCAGCAAAGCATGTGACTGACATAGGAGTATCACCTCTTACGATTGCTCCATCTTTGGGATCAAGATCAGGCAAAATCGAGAGACTCGAGATGCTAGCAAAACCCCTTGCTATAAAAGGGGTCTTAGAATCTTCAGTTTCTTTATCCACACCATGCCACTCAGCTTGGTCCAGTAAGGGATCATATTTCAGGAACAAACATAGGACCTTAAAAACAACAACACCACCAGAGAGCTTTTATAACCGTTCTTGTGCCTTCTCTTTGTCAAAGGTAGAATTACTATTCTCCATAGAAGTTTTAAGCTGCAACATAATCAAAAGATTCAGAACCAATCTCTAGTTTTATTGTTTGTAAATTCTACAGATCACACATGTATTCAAAAGACTTAATAATTGAAGGGAAAATAGACACTAGGCTATTATTAAAGATACTGGACACTAGGATGAGGGACTGTGACATTCAGGTTCAAGGCTTAAATCCTCACATTGCTTCTCCTTAGCCTTGTACTATTATTTTATAATGCTAGTCAAATTATCACCAATGGTCCATTGCCTTTTTTTTTTTTTCTCCTAATTATCAGTAAGAAAACTACAACTGGAAAAACTAATACTCCAAGTCTCCAACAAAAAAAAAGTATGAACATACATGATTGCTATAAATCAATAAAATTCCAATATTCAATATTTGAGTCAAACTATTTCTGGAAATTATCAAACGATAAACAGATCGAAAACATGAATCTAAACATAAAGAAATTAACATTACATAATTGAAAAGTAGCCCCAAATTTGAATTTGTACCTTTCATTTTAACGTAAATAAGACAAAATTCTAGGTATTTGGTGAAGATATGCAGTAAATATATAACAAAAATACAAAGAATGTAAAGGAATTCACAATTTTGGTGATGATCATTGAAGTTTTAAGTATTAGAGAGAGGAAGAGAGAAGAGAGAGTTGCTACTACATTTTGGGGAGAGAAAAAACAGGTCAGAACATGTACAACAATAAAATAGAACGTGTAAATAAAAGTTCAGAACATGAAGAGCAATTATACAAAATATGTTAATAAGAAAACTCACCAGATTCAATTCAGCGATTGATGATAGTAGACTATGAAGAACTGTTAATTCCTTAGCTCAAGCAGATAGAAACCTGAAATTAAAAAGAATGAATGACACAACAAGGATCAAACAATATGTAGACTCAGATCAAAGAACAACATAAATAAATAATGAAATTCGCAAATACATGATTGGATTTCACACAATACAATTTCGCTAAATATGTTCGAATTCGAAAAAACACAAAATTAAGAACGAAGTTGAATCAAAATACAAATAATCATTCCAAATTACAATCAAATTCAACATAATCGGTCCAGAATCATAAAATTAATCACATAATCATGAAAAAAAATTGAAAAATTAAACACAAATTTGAAATCAAACCTTTAAACACACAAAATCTGGAAACTCGATGAATATTTTCGAGAATAAGGAGTGAAATCGCAACAATTAGAACAAAATTGAAGCTAAGAGCAATCCCAGCTTGATTAATGCTCTAATGGAGGCACAATGAAGAGAGAGAAAATTGAGTTGTGGAATATTTGAGAGAGGAGTAATAACGTGAAAGAGGAGGAAAGTGATTGGGGTTATCACTCGCAAAATTACAAAACTGCCATTATTAAGCTATTGATTTTGAGCTGTTAGATTAGAAGGGAACCAAAGGCCCAGATTTATTCTCACATAAGATTGTGTTCTCACATAGAGGGGGTGTTCTCACATGAGCCTTCCTCTATATATATATATATATATATATATATATATATATATATATTAAAGCGCAACATAAGATCAATGAAACCTGAATTATGAATAATTGGTCTTCAATTAACAATAAAATTAACTTAAAAAAAACTTAAGTAGTTAAAATTCTTAGTACGTACATGTACATTACTAAACAGAATCCAAACATACACGGATCTATATCACTAACCGAAATCCTAACCAAATAGTCCAAAACAACATTATAAATCAAACCCAAGAATAACTAAAACCTAGAAAAACTAACTAGCTAGGATGTACTATATACTCTATATAGAAGATCGATGGTAGTAGTTGATTTGAAGCTCAAGTGACTTGGCCTTCATTTTGCTTTTGCACCTTATCACGTTGGACGACCTTCAAAGAAAAATACAAAAAATAATAAGTACATTATGAAACCAAAACCACAAAGGAAATTAAATACAACATGAGGAGAATTTCACATAAATTGTTTAATCACGCAAATTTTTGTTGTCTATAGTTCAAAATCTCTTTAGAACAGCACCTATTACCTTTTATTGTATTGGTTAATCATAAAGAGTTATGTGTGTAAGTGTAGTGCAAATATTTTTTCTGTGTTGGGGATTTAAGGGGAGACTAGAATTTGCAGATAAGGTACACCAAGTTCCCTTCATTCACTATCACCTACACCAAGTTAGCTCATTCAGGTAAGGGTACACCAAGTTCCCTGCATTCAGCTTTTTCTATCCAATTCTCAGCTTCGTTTATCAGCCCAGCTCAACCTAAAAGATCAACCATGTAATTGCAATGCTCAATTCCAGGTTTGATTCTGTATTCCTCAATCATAGAGATATTATACTCCTTTCCCTTCTTGTAATGAACTAACAACCTGATGTGGCTCGTGTTCCATTGGTTTACAGCAGAATACAAAAAACAAAAAAAAGAGCAGCACAAGTCAGAGACTAGGCAAGGCACCAAGCAAGGATCGTTTCCACTACTGCTAGCAGACAATGGACAGCAGGAACTCATCAAATAAACTGTATTAGGAAGTAGATTCTAGTGCATAAGTAGTAGTGAGAGAGCAAGAGAGAGAAAGCTATTGTGTGTTTTGTATTAACAAAGGTCATGTAGGTTCTACAGGAGTGCATAGTGGCTACCCAAGCAAAATATAAAGGTTATTCTGAGAAATCTTTCATACTTTCTAACCAATCTAACCTGATTGGACTTAGAACTCTAAGCACCGAACCTAGCTGCAGCAGTAGGCTAGATTAGAGAGGCAATTTGAAAAAAAAAATGAATGACAGAGCTAGGTTTTGTGAGAGTCAATATGCCAATTCTCAAAGATGAATGCAGACAAGATGCTCCAAGCCTCTAAGGTCCCCTTATTTAACTACTGCAGCTAAGATATGCAATATCAGATATCCTGGGTTAAAATTCACCAACATAAGCAACAAGAAACGATCTAACAAACTTTTAGAGATAAAAGATGAAGACAGCAGGTCTTGTGGTGTCTACTGGCTGAATTCAGAACCCAAAAGAGTGTTCTTTGGCAGTAGAAGTGACAATGTTATAGTGTTTAACACATCCATTAGACAAGCAAAAAGTATCAGCATCATAAAGAGACAACATGATGTTTTGACAACATGATGTTTCCGTTTATAGTCTGACTGAATTAAGCAGCAACATACCTTCACATTGTCATTTGCGATCTCATCAATGGTTATTATCACACTCTTCATCATCAATTTTTTGCACTATCTGTCTTGGCCCCTGCTAAAAATGTACATCAGAAATAATGATAAATTTTCTTTTCAAAAGGAAAATAAATCGATCAAAATGCCAAAGGAACAGGCATGGAAAATTGTCATGTCCTACACTAATATTAAAAAAACCATTCCTTCAAATATTCGAAGAAGATTAAAATAGGGGTAGCAAGCTCAAAGAAAATCTTGACTAAAACATTAAACTAAAAGATGGGAGAGAAATGCATGCGAAGAGTGATGTGCAATGTGATTGTTTACTTAGTTTAGTCGGCTTCACCCTCAATACACGGTGTCCCCTCTTCATCAAAACCCTTTATTTTATTTTATTTTTATCAATTTCAGCATTCAGGAATAATATACATCAGATTTCATGGTCATTGGTTAAACAGTACATAATAAACTCTTGAACAATAATTCTGGTAGTATAGAACATTGTAGGTATGCGCTTGGGTCAATATAAAGCACACTAGCTACTCACAACTCACAAGGCTTATACATAGATGCCACGACACATACCAGCAGAACATGACATAAACCTCAATAGCCATTTTTAAAGAGTAAGAACTGAACTGGAATTTACAGACTGTAAAAGATCTAGTTGAACAAACAAACCCAAACGACAACATTAAATAGGCCTATTAATTAGCTAAGAAGTAAGAAGCTAGCACAAAATTTTACATTAGCTCATGAAGATAATTGCGGAGATTAAATAAAAGTACAGCGAAGGCCAAGGGAGATTGATGCAAGTTTGCTTTAAAAGCTTTGCGAATTTTTCCAAAAGTATAATTGGCTTATGTTCACCACTACTATAACTAAAAAAATGTTCACAAGTTTCTTTTGGGATAATTCAAGTGTTCAAATTTTGTTTATGTAGAAGAGCTTGAAGCTTCCAAGTATAATTACATTGATAACCAATTATGGAGAAAACTACTTTGCCTTGTCATTACAAGGTTAATAAACGGCGACAAATTTTTTGTTAGGAGTCTCACAATTGCTACTCCTAAGAATCTCACAAGGGATATTAATTCACAATTTCTACTCCTAATAAATGTTAATGTCATGCTGACTTTATGTGAATATAACACTATAAAAATCTTTTTCAGAGATGCTTATGCCAATTTAGTAGCCACCAAAAACTAATAAAGGAAATACCATACATATAATCAATAGGTTAAAATACAAAGAATAAAACTTCCCACTGTCTATATATATAAGAAATCATATAAAACTCCAAGTAATCTGATAAATGCACACTTTGACCACTGAATTACATGCAGAGAACCTAGTCGATATGTATCTTAATTTATACAGTGGTTCTACTCACATAAGTTTGATCATGCATAATATGTTAACTGAAAGCCCCTTCGCACACAAACTAAAAGAAATTTCATTAGATGCGTCATAATTGGCCAAAGAAGGATAAATATGGTATAAGTTGTGTTACAAATATAATCTCCTCCAAATCTCGTTTTGTCATATACTTTAAGAAAGGTTGAAGAAGTACTAATCTTATAAACTAGGCTAACTAGAGTGTAAATTTGTAAATGTTCAGTCCCAAATATCTTATGATACTTATGTCCACCATAAACTAGTCAACCCTAATATTTTTCAAAATATAAGCTTAAGCGATCAGGAATAAGAAATCAAACAAGAGTTACCCGGAAGGGCCAGAGCTTGAGCATTACCAATCACAAAGTTGAATTTATGAGGACAAGTAAATTTGACAATCTCATATACGGACATCTAGCACCACGTATATTTTTAAGCAACAAACCACTATTTGATTCAAACCACCTGAATACAATCCTGATTTCAATCTAGATGACGAACAAATCAACCCCAACATATAAATTTGAAATATAACAAAATCTAAATTTCTTAATATCAAACTAAAAGAGAAAAATTAAACAATGTAATAAGGGAGTAAAGAGAAAACCTCATCACGAGCAGTTCAACACGTTCAACTTTTCTCTTTTAGCCGGGTAAACCCAGTCATCGAATCCCTGAAAAAACCCCTAAAGATGGAAAATATAAATATGAAAGAATGTAGTGATACTCATTGAATAAAATGGAACAAAAATTGAAAAACCAGATGTTTAAACCTCCAATCTTCTTTCAAACCTCCATCCTTCGTGACAAGCGGAAAGAAAACCTAAAAAGAATACCTAAATATCAAAAACAAAAACAAAAGATTACTCAAATTAAACAAAAATCGAAGAATATGGAAAATAAGAAGAATCAATAAATGTAAAGGTGTCCAACCAAATCGGAATCACGAACTGGAATAGCAAGATCCGAAAATAAAATCTATTCGATATGAATAATTAAATAAAACCCCTAGAAATTCCAAAATTCAGAGGAAAAAAATAACATGAAATTCATTATTCTTGCAATAAATGAACCAGGAGAGTTCTAGAAAGGAAGGGTAACCGAGTAAACCAAGGAACCAAAATTATGGGGTTTATCGCCGCTCATAACGCATAAAGAATGGTGAGAAGAAGATGAAGAATTTAATTAGTAAATAAAAAAATTAGAATATATTTAACAAAAATTTTAAAAAAAATATTGAAACAAAAAAATCACCACAGAATATGAGAATTGCTAGACAAACCTGAAGGAATTAACGCAGTGGATATGGGAAATGATCGAATATGGAATATCTTAGGGTTTGAGAGTTATGGTGTACGAGGTATGAAGGAAGCAGTTTGAAGTTAGAAAGGGCTAATTCTAATCACAAATTCTTATTTACAATGGGTTACAATAAAAATATTGTACACCTGAGTAAAAATTAACCCAAAATACTTAAAAGTTAAGCATATATATGTAAAAGTTATCTATTTTTAAGTGATAAATTTTTTTCATTTTAGTAAAACTTATGTCTTCAACATCACTAATAATGTATAAAATTAATAATTTAACCCTTTAAAATATTTATCTATCAATTTTTTTTACTAATATAAAAGTTAATCAAAACTAAGTTAAAGTTACAAAAAAAATGGTTAAAGTTATCTTGGTGTACAATAAATTTATTGTACACCCTGTGCGCGCAAGACCTTTTGAATTCTAATTCTAATTTAAGAGTAAACTGAATTTTACACGTGCCAAGCACATGTCTTCGCGACGCATTAAGACGCCTAGACAAGCATCGACTACGGAAGGCGTCGACAAAAAATGGGAGGGGATTTTTCCACCCAACGCCTATGACAAAGCGTCAAGCTCTTGGCGTCCAGAAACCAAACCTTTTGTAGTAGTGAGGATGCCTTAAACATTTGAAGTTGTAATAGTTAGTTAGTTCTTTTATATGTTAAAGAATAAGTAGCAAAGCTACATCAGTTTAAAGTTAAAGCAATAGAAGTTTGATTATTCGTTATTATTTTCAAGGACGTACTAAACCTTTGTAGAGTTAGCAATAAAAGTTGAAGTATTCGTTTCCAGTTTGAGAATTCTACAATTCGCCAACAATAGTTTATGTTTATGTCATTGAACCTTTATGTTATTTTGAGGACAAGTGCGTTATTATCGTTTAGAAATTGTTATTAAAACTCTTTTTAGGAATAAAAGTTAGATTGTTGATTGTTCACAGGATCAAGAGTTCATTTTGAGACGCGAAGGGGAATGTTTTCTTCTTTTATGCTACCTTGTTATTCGTGATGATTGGACTTTGTTCCTTGTTTCTCAGTTGGTCCTGTATGTGAATATCATTCATAAATAATCGAGGGGATCACCTTTGTAAATAATTGTTGCACATTCGTAAATGATTGTTTATTTATGTGAATTATGGTTGTTAAAGTGATATTACGTTGCTAGGATACTATTAAGTAAGGTTTTGAACCTAAAGTAGAATATATTAATTTCAGGTCGCGCTCTAGGATGACCAATATTAATGACCTAGCTGTTGATATTCGCCTCTTGGCGGAAAAACTTACCCAGGAAAGAACTGAGCGCCCCGATTCAGCAGGAGACATGTTTGAAAGGCTTGCGAAGGTTAAGCCCCATACTTAAAGGGGCAAGCAGATGTGAGCTTCCTAGAAAACTGGATTAGGGAGTTCGAAAAACTATTTGGGGCGGTAAACTGTCCTGAAAACATGAAAGTAGGTCAAGCTGTCCTTTACCTAAAAGATGAGGCCGATCTATGGTGGAAAGAGAATGGAACTAGGTTAAGTGTTGTTGCTGAAGGATTTAATTGGGACTCATTTGTTGTTGCATTGAGGGAAAAGTTTTATCCTCCTTTTATAACAAAACGAAAAGCGCAGGAATTCATAAACCTTGGGATGGGGAGTATGACCATCGCTGAATATTATAGCAAATTTATAGCCCTATCGAGGTTTGCACCTGAGGTTGTAGCCACAGAGGAGATAAAGGCTCAAAGGTTTGAGCAAGGGTTGACCGATGAGATCCAGTTGGGATTAGGTGGAGAAACCTTTACATCCTTAGACATTGTGTATGGGAGAGCTGCTCATATTTATGGCCTGCAGACTAGGAGAAACAAGAAAAATGTTGTTGTTAGGGATAAAAGAAAAGAGTTTAATGCTGGGGGAAGTCAGGGGAACTTCAAAAGGAATAAGAATGGAAATGGAAATGGCAATGGAAATGGGAATGGGAATGGACATGAGAAATTTCAGGGGAGAAACAACCAGGGGAATAACTACAACAATAAATACCAATCTGAGAGAGCGTACCACTACAAGAGGTGCAACAATAACCACCCTGGGAAGGACTGTAAGGGAAAATAGGTGAACTGCCACTACTGTCAGAAAAAGGGGCATAAAGAATTTGAGTGCTTCACTAAGCAGAAGAGGGAGCATAATGGTAGTGAGAGTGGTAACCAAGGGAAACCAGGGTTTAACCAATCCAGAAATCAGAGTTAGAAGCCTATAGGGTCGCAAAATAACCAGGGAAACCCCAATAAGTCTGCCAGTGAGAACAACAACCATAATAAGGCTCCGGGCAAACTATTCGTGATGAGTAGAAATGAAGCTGAACGTTCTGCAGACGTAGCTTATGGTACTTTTTATATAACTATGTGATAGTTAAATGTTGTGTGATTCAGGGGTAACTCTTTCTTTTGTTTCGTCATTTGTTGTTAAGAGTCTGAATTTAGTAGATTTTAAGGTGATTGATTTACCTGTTAGTATACCTACGGGTGTATCCTTAAGGTGTACCAAGTTGTTTAAGAATTTGCCTTTCAAGATAAAAGATTGCGTTTTCCTTATGATTTGATAAAGTTTAATCTGAGGGACCTAGATGTAATTTCGGGGATGGCCTGGCTAAGTTTGTACAAGGCTAAGATAGACTGTGAAATTCAGAAAGTAAGTTTAAGGAACCATATTGGAAGGTTGACCTCAATAGATGTTTTGAGAAGTCCAAGAACCTTTAGTTATTTCTGTAATGGAAGTGTGGACTTGATGAATAAGGAGTGTGAACTATTTTTCGGTAGTGTGTTAGAGGTTAGTAAAGAAGTTGGAGTGAAAATCGAGGATGTTGTCATTGTGAGTGGATTCATTGATGTGTTTCCGAGTGAAATTGCAAGTATGTTACCTGTTACAGCCTTTGAGTTCACTATAGACTAAGTTCTTGGAACGACACCTATAACTAAGGCACCATATAGAATGACACCTCCTGAAACGAGCGAATTAAGACACAATTGCAAGAGTTGTTTCGTTAAGGGGTATATTAGGCCTAGTGCATCACTGTGGGGAGCTCATGTGTTGTTTATTAAGGAGAAAGATAAGAGTATGGAATTATGCATCGATTTTAGGGAACTAAACACCATCAAGAACAAGTATCCTTTTCCTAGGATAGATGACATATTGGATCAATTGAATTGGGCGAGTGTGTTCTAGAAGATTGATTTGTGTTTGAAGTATCACCAATTGAGGATAGTTGATTAGGGCCTAAGACCTCATTAGGACTCGTTATTGTCATTATGGGTTTAGAGTAATGTCTTTTGGATTAACCAATGCACCTGCCACACTAATGGATTTGATAAATAAGATTTTCACGAATTCCGAATTAATTTCGTTATTATGTTATTGATGATATCCTGATTTATTCAAGGAATGAGAAAGAGCATGACACACACTTGAGGGTTTTTTGGAGATGCTTAGAAAGAATTTAGTTTTATGTGAATGAAGTATACAAATCTTGAAGTCATGTGTGTTTAAGTGACACCGACGGAAAAGTGAAGGACTAAATTGATTGAAATCTACGTTACGTAAAGGAATAAATTTAAGAGAAGATTCGAGTGGTCCAGGATCATCGTTAGAAAAATCATTGTTGTCTTGAAAATATGCGAGGAATTATATGAATTGGTGAAAGAGCTAAGAGTTACGCCCAAAAGTTATGCATCCATGAAAGGCGTGATGAGGTTTGGTAAAAAGAAAAGTTGAGCAGAGAGGTCTCTGTAGATCCTGCTAAGATTCAAGCTGTGAGTGAGTGGCCTACTCCAAAGAACGTGTTTGATATTTGAAGTTTCCTAGGCCTATTTGACTGTTATAAGAGGTTGTGAAAGACTTTTCTAAGAGAGCAAAACCAATGACCAACTTGTTGAAAAAGGAATCGAAATTCAAGTGGAGTGAGAAATGTGAGGAACCTTTCCAGATTTTAAAGGAGCATATGACCTCCGCACTCGTTGTCGCGTCAGTTGAAACCTTACGAGGCTAATTAACCTACTCATGACCTAAAGCTAGCTGTTATTGTGTTATCTGCAAATATTTGGAGACATTACCTTTATAGGGCAACATGTAAGACCCTTACCGAGCACAAAAGTCTGAAATTTTGGCAATAAAGTCCAGTTGAACCTTGGAGACAACATTGAAAAACAGTACTGCTTTCCACCCTGAAATTGATGGTCAGCCTGAGAGGAATAACCAAACTATGGAATATATGTTGAGAGCCTGTGCTATTGACTTTAAGGGTGGTCAAGAACCACATAGATTTGATTGATTTTCTTACGACAATAGTTACTATGCGACCTTTAAGATGACACACGTTGAGGCATTGTGTGGAAAGAAGTGTAGAAATCTCACTTGCTACGACTTTAGTGGAAATATAGCATTGGGGAGATAATTCGTTGAAGTAGAAATATCCTAAGTTATTCCCTGAGATGAGTTACGAGGGAGTAACTCGTTTTCTTTAAGGGGGGTAGAATGCGATAGAAATTAGTGCCTTTTACCTATTTTTATGGCAGTTTTATGCATTTTATGCTCATTTTTAGCAACTTGTACATGTTGATGCAAGTAAATAGATTTTCCGCATAAGAAAAATGTGTTCATGAGTAACACAAGCAACTTTAAGTTGGCAAAAGACTGCAAATGGGTGGCACAAATATTTCTCTAGTAAGAATGAATTAAAGACTTTCGAAAAATGTGTGAGTTCTTGTGTCAAGTTTCGGGACGAAACTTCTTTTAAGAGGGGTAGATTGTAGTCCCCCGTAATTTTATACATTTTATTTATATATTTTAACGTATAGTTAATTATATTTAAATAAGAATTTACGGATTTTAGAAATAAATATATATAATTAACGTATATTTATTTTATTTAATTACATTCTAAATATTTTGACGATTTATTAAATCAAAATAATTTTAGAATTTGATTTTGAAAAGAATTTGAATTACGAAAACACGATTGACTTTGGAAACAATCATAATCGATTTTGGATTCAAACAAACTTAATTATAATCCTAGCTCAAATTGGAAAAGCCCAATATAATAAACCCATTTCTCTCTTCTCTGCTCAACTTCACGTAAAAGAAAAAAAAAACAAAACCCAACTCTCAAACCCAAAAACAAAACTACGTACTTTGTTTTTCCCTTCCTCTCTTCACGTGAAACTCTCAAATCCCAAACCCTCTCTTCACCAGCCACCGCCGACCCAGCCGCGTCGCAACAACCATCAGAACCACCGCATGGTGGTCTCCTCTCTCCTCTTCTTCTCTTTCGATTTCTTTTCTCTTTCGTTCTTTTCACTTGCTATTTATTCCTCCGCTCACCCGTTTCTGTTGTTGCGGCAGTCACCACCGCCGGTCGACTCTACTACTACGCTGCCTTGTTGCACCGCCACCATCGACGCCACTGCGGGTCGTCGCTGCTTCCCAGCAGGTCGTGCCCTTCTCGTTCTTTCTCTCGTTGCTTCTTTCTTCCTGCCCCGCAAAGACGCCGCCGCTACACGGCCACCACAACCACCAGCAGCGTCGCCCAGCCGAGCTGCGCCACCTTCCCGCCTACTGCCACGCCGCCACTGTCGCCGGCCAGCAACTCCTCTCTCCGCACTTTGGTTATTTCTTTACCCCTATAATTATTTAATATTTTAATTATGTTTTATTAATTTAATTTATGTTTTCTTGAATTAAATTTATATGATTTAACTATGAATTTCATATTTATTTGTTTTTCATAATAAAGTTATTAATTTTCAGATTATATAATTTTGACAAATGAGGATTTGAATTATTTAAAGAATGAATTTTAATGCTTTAATAGTTAGAAAATCATAGTATGATGTTTATGAATTATTAAAGTTATTTTTTTTTTATGATTTTAAGCATATTAATTATGGTTTGGTGAAGTTTTAAACTATTTTATACTGCTGGAATTTTAAAAAGGGATGATTTATTGAAGTTTATGATAATTGGTGATCATTAGTGTAGTAATCACTATGCTAGGAGGTTTAGTAGCTAAGTGTTGTCATTGGGGAATGTTCTAATTATGTTTAGGAAGGGTTTGAAGCACCCTAATGTTGCTGAAAATTCAATGTGAGTTGATATGAATCTATATTGGTTGTTTTTAGGTGGAGAATTCTTTGTAGGCAACCCTTGAGATTGTTATAGTACCTTATCAATTTGTTTACACAAGGTAAGTACATACCTGTGTGCTTGGAGTTGTG
Source organism: Spinacia oleracea (assembly GCF_020520425.1). Classification (NCBI taxonomy): domain Eukaryota; kingdom Viridiplantae; phylum Streptophyta; class Magnoliopsida; order Caryophyllales; family Amaranthaceae; genus Spinacia; species Spinacia oleracea. The sequence continues at coordinate 66,311,160 of NC_079490.1, read as the reverse complement.
TGTTATTATTGAAACCATCTTGAATTTGTCGATGAGCTTGATGTTGAAATTTACATGTTTAATATTGTTGGATGAACATGTTTAACGTATATTTCGTTATGAGAATTATAACATGTTAGTATAGATGATTGATGCAAACATGTTGGTTGGGAACACTAGATTATTTTATATATATTGATTTAGATCGATTGATTGTTGTTCGCTTTTAGCTTTTCACTACTTTATGAGGGCCGAGGACCTTGTTTAGTAAGTAGAAACCTTATACCCACATAGAGGGGTTGATCATTGTTAATGGAAATGTTGAATTAATTGGAATGAGTCTTGATTTATACCTGTGTGATCACTTACTTAATTCCGAGATAAAAACAGTCGTGATTAATTGTTGATCGTATGACTTATGTGATTGTTGAGTCATAACAAAGTATTAATCTGTAAATCATGTAAAGTGAAACTGAGTAGCAATAGCTTTAGACTGTGCACGTCTGAAGTGACGGACAATCAGAAGTTGAGGGCATAGGTCGTCTATGGCTTTTTCTGGGGCCGGATTGATCACCGATTCTATTCCAGTCAAAAGTTCCTCGATATCGCAGGTCATTGGGGTTACGGAGTGGCGCCCGTACCTCGTCTTCCTTAGTGAAGGCTTCTAGTAGCAACTCTGTCCATTGACTATTTCAATTAAATTAATGTTAATGATACAAAGGTTTAGTTTAGTCAGATATAATCTTCAAGTCTATATGTTTTGGTTATCCTTGGTTATGTTTTATTAGTATCATGTTAGGATTGTTCGTTTAATAAAATCATGTTAGGATTATTATTGTTTTAGTATGTAGTACCCAGCTTTGCTGATTACGTGCTTTGTTTGTGTGTGTTGATCATGGCTATGCCTTATTGATCCTGTGATGACCCATTTTTGGTGAGCAGTCTCTAAGGATCAATAAGCGTGCCCATCTACAGGTTTGAAGATCATGCATTATTGGGAACGGGATTAGAGAGCTTGTATTTATTTTGTCTTGCTATGTGATTTGGGTTTATTTAATATGGACTTTAAACTTTTCGTACTATTTACATTTCCTTATTTTCGTTGATTGGTTTTTGGGATTAAATCTGTAATCGATTATTTATAAACCTAAATTTATTTTTATGTTTTCCGCTGCAAAATTCTGAATAAGCCGTTAAGTTTTCATACGGGCGATAATACTTTGATAATTGTCCATAGTTATATTTATAAAAAGGGTTATTTTAGAAAAAGGAGAATTGTCGGGGTGTTACAAAGTGGTATCTAGAAGCTTATGGTTTTACTGTAATAATTTTTAGGCCCCTAAACTAGCTAGTTTCCTAAAACGAATTTCCTAGAATTGAGCTCCTACTCATTATATATTTCAAAAATGCGTACTTTTTTTTTTGGGGGACCAAATTCATATGATTTTGTTTGAAAGCATATTCATATTTCTTATTTAAGTTCGAAATTAACTTATTTATTGAAACTTTTCGTTTATGTGAATTAAGTACGTTGTTTTTCTTTTCGAATTTCATTAAATATATTCGATATATATATATATATATATATATATATATATATATATTAAAAAAATAAATTTCTTATTCTATTTATTCGTTTAAAAATAATTTCTTTCTTATTAATCGTTCTTGTTTATTCTAAGTGTTTCAATGTTTTACTTATTTTGATTTATTACGAGAGATGGGTAATATAGGAAAGGGCATATAGGATAGAATTATTTGTTCATTAGTAGTAAATTGCTAGCATAAGAAGTTAATTGATATGTGCATGTGTTAAATGTTTAAGTGTTGCATTTAAATGTGCATAGAAATTGGTTGATTCCACCAAACTTATTGTTTTTATTGAATCCTGATTATGCTTTGGTTGGGAAATCATTAGTAAGACCTTCAGTTGTTTCTTTCAGGAATAAAATGTTTCTTTTCAAGAACACAAACATAGGATCCCTTGAGAAGATCGACGAAGAGACACCTCGTCTATTTGTAAAGAAAGTTGTGTTTGGATGTGAGTATTTTGCTAAGATAAAAAACCAACCCATCTTAATGAGAGAAGACACCATAGCATCCACTATTGTTAATTGCTTACCTAACAACATTCCATACCTAGAGCTCAAAGATAGGTTTAAAGACACGCATTCTGATGATGAAACACCAAAGTTGACTAAGTATAGGACTAGGAATGGTAGGTGGAGATACGACTCAGAGATTATGACCACCATTATTGAAGCACTAGAAAGTAGTTTCAAGGAGGGTAAAGACATAGGAAGTCATGCTTGCGACGCATTTATAGAGGAACCTATGTGAGTTGGTTTAAATAATGATCTAGAAGGAAATGATGTAGCCGTTGAGGATGGGAATGTAGGGGTTGAGGCAGAAAACCCTAACCTAGGGGCCCATGAGCCTACCATTGAGATCTCTAGTGATTCAGATGTGGAGCGTGAAGCTGATGGTGAAATAAAAAGTGAGCCTCATCAAGATGAAGGCATGGAATAAGACTCAGACCTGGAGGAAGAGTTCGATGAATACTGAAAACAAGTTTCCAAGGAAAGAACAGATAGGCAAGATGCCTTAAACATTTGAAGTTGTAATAGTTAGTTAGTTCTTTTATATGTTAAAGAATAAGTAGCAAAGCTACATCAGTTTAAAGTTAAAGCAATAGAAGTTTGATTATTCGTTATTATTTTCAAGGACGTACTAAACCTTTATAGAGTTAGCAATAAAAGTTGAAGTATTCGTTTCCAGTTTGAGAATTTCACATTTCGCCAACAATAGTTTATGTTTATGTCATAGAACCTTAATGTTATTTTGAGGACAAGTGCATTATTATCGTTTAGAAATTGTTATTAACACTCTTTTTAGGAATAAAAGTTAGATTGTTGATTGTTCAAAGGATCAAGAGTTCATTTTGGGACGCGAAGGGGAATGTTTTCTTCTTTTATGCTACCTTGTTATTCGTGATGATCGGATTTTGTTCCTTGTTTTTCAGTTGAATGTCCTGTATGTGAATATCATTCATAAATAATCGAGGGGATCACCTTCGTAAATAATTGTTGCACGTTCGTAAATGATTGTTTATTTATTCGAATTATGGTTGTTAAAGTGATATTACGTTGCTAGGATACTATTAAGTAAGGTTTTGAACCTAAAGTAGAATATATTAATTTCATGTCGCGCTCTAGGATGACCAATATTAATGACCTAGCTGTTGATATTCGCCTCTTGGCGGAAAAACTAACCCAGGAAAGAACTGAGCGCCCCGATTCAGCAGGAGACATGTTTGAAAGGCTTGCAAAGGTTAAGCCCCCATACTTAAAGGGGCAAGCAGATGCGAGCTTCCTAGAAAACTGGATTAGGGAGTTCGAAAAACTATTTGGGGCGGTAAACTGTCATGAAAACATGAAAGTAGGTCAAGCTGTCCTTTACCTAAAAGATGAGGCCGATCTATGGTGGAAAGAGAATAGAACTAGGCTAAGTGTTGTTGTTGAAGGATTTAATTGGGACTCATTTGTTGATGCATTGAGGGAAAAGTTTTATCATCCTTTTATAACAAAACAAAAAGCGCAGGAATTCATAAACCTTGGGATGGGGAGTATGACTATGGTTGAATATTATAGCAAATTTATAGCCCTGTCGAGGTTTGCACCTGAGGTTGTAGCCACAAAGGAGATAAAGGCTCAGAGGTTTGAGCAAGGGTTGACCGATGAGATCCCGTTGGGATTAGGTGGAGAAACCTTTACATCCTTAGACATTGTGTATGGGAGAGCTGCTCATATTTATGGCCTGCAGACCAGGAGAAACAAGAAAAATGTTGTTTTTAGGGATAAAAGAAAAGAGTTTAATGCTGGGGGGAGTCAAGGGAACTTCAAAAGGAATAAGAATGGAAATGGAAATGGCAATGGAAATGGGAATGGGAATGGACATGAGAAATTTCAGGGGAGAAACAACCAGGGGAATAACTACAACAATAGATACCAATCTGAGAGAGCGTACCACTACAAGAGGTGGAACAATAACCACCCTGGGAAGGACTTTAAGGGAAAATAGGTGAACTGCCACTACTGTCAGAAAAAGGGGCATAGAGAATTTGAGTGCTTCACTAAGCAGAATGGTAGTGAGAGTGGTAACCAAGAGAAACCAGGGTTTAACCAATCCAAAAATCAGAGTTCGAAGCCTATAAGGTCGCAAAATAACCAGGGAAACCCCAAAAAGTCTGCCAGTGAGAACAACAACCATAATAAGGCTCCGGGCAAACTATTCGTGATGAGTAGAAATGAAGCTAAACGTTCTGCAGACGTAGCTTATAGTACTTTTTCTATAACTATGTGCTAGTTAAAATGTTGTGTGATTTAGGGGTAACTCTTTCTTTTGTTTCGTCATTTGTTGTCAAGAGTCTGAATTTAGTAGATTTTGAAGTGATTGATATACCTCTTAGTATACCTACTGGTGTAACCTTAAGGTGTACCAAGTTGTTTAAGAACTTGCCTTTGAAGATAAAAGATTGCGTTTTCCTTATGATTTGATAAAGTTTAATCTGAGGGACCTAGATGTAATTTCGGGGATGGCCTGGCTAAGTTTGTACAAGGTTAAGATAGACTGTGAAATTCAGAAAGTAAGTTTAAGGAACCATATTGGAAGGTTGACCTCAATAGATGTTTTGAGAAGTCCAAGAACCTTTAGTTATTTCTGTAATGGAAGTGAGGACTTGATGAATTAGGAGTGTGAACTATTTTTCGGTAGTGTGTTAGAGGTTAGTAAAGAAGTTGGAGTGAAAATCGAGGATGTTCTCATTGTGAGTGGATTCATTGATGTGTTTCCGAGTGAAATTGCAAGTATGTTACCTGTTACAGCCTTTGAGTTCACTATAGACTAAGTTCTTGGAACAACACCTATAACTAAAGCACCATATAGAATGACACCTCCTGAAATGAGCGAATTAAGACACAATTGCAAGAGTTGTTTCGTTAAGGGGTATATTAGGACTAGTGCATCACCGTGGGGAGCTCATGTGTTGTTTATTAAGGAGAAAGATAAGAGTATGGAATTATGCATCGATTTTAGGGAACTAAACACCATCAAGAACAAGTATCCTTTGCCTAGGATAGATGACATATTGGATCAATTGAATTGGGCGAGTGTGTTCTCGATGATTGATTTGTGTTTGAAGTATCACCAATTGAGGATAGTTGATTAGGGCCTAAGACCTCACGAAGACTCGTTATTGTCATTATGGGTTTAGAGTAATGTCTTTTGGGTTAACCAATGCACCTGCCACACTAATGGATTTGATAAATAAGATTTTCCACGAATTCCGAATTAAATTCGTTATTATGTTATTGATGATATCCCGATTTATTCAAGGAATGAGAAAGAGCATGATAGACACTTGAGGGTTTTTTGGAGACGCTTAGAAAGAATTTAGTTTTATGTGAATGAAGTATACAAATCTTGAAGTCATGTGTGTTTAAGTGACACCGACGGAAAAGTGAAGGACAAAATTGATTGAAATCTACGTTACGTAAAGGAATAAATTTAAGAGAAGATTCGAGTGGTCCAGGATCATCGTTAGAAAAATCATTGTTGTCTTGAAAATATGCGACGAATTATATGAATTGGTGAAAGAGCTAAGAGTTACGCCCAAAAGTTATGCATCCATAAAAGGCGTGATGAGGTTTGGTAAAAAGAAAAGTTGAGCAGAGAGGTCTCTGTAGATCCTGCTAAGATTCAAGCTGTGAGTGAGTGACCTACTCCAAAGAACGTGTTTGATATTCGAAATTTCCTAGGCCTATTTGACTGTTATAAGAGGTTGTGAAAGACTTTTCTAAGAGAGCAAAACCAATGACCAACTTGTTGAAAAAGGAATCGAAATTCAAGTGGAGTGAGAAATGTGAGGAAGCTTTCCAGATTTCAAAGGAGCATATGACCTTTGCACTCGTTGTCGCGTCAGTTGAAACCTAACGAGGCTAATTAACCTACTCATGACCTAAAGCTAGCTGCTATTGTGTTATCTTCAAATATTTGGAGACATTACCTTTATAGGGCAACATGTAAGACCCTTACCGAGCACAAAAGTCTGAAATTTTGGCAATAAAGTCCAGTTGAACCTTGGAGACAACATTGAAAAACAGTACTGCTTTCCACCCTGAAATTGATGGTCAGCCTGAGAGGAATAACCAAACTATGGAATATATGTTGAGAGCCTGTGCTATTGACTTTAAGGGTGGTCGAGAACCACATAGATTTGATTGATTTTCTTACGACAATAGTTACTATGAGACCTTTAAGATGACACACGTTGAGGCATTGTGTGGAAAGAAGTGTAGAAATCTCACTTGCTACGATTTTAGTGGAAATATAGCATTGGGGAGATAATTCGTTGAAGTAGAAATATCCTAAGTTATTCCCTGAGATGAGTTACGAGGGAGTAACTCGTTTTCTTTAAGGGGGGTAGAATGCGATAGAAATTAGTGCCTTTTACCTATTTTTATGGCAGTTTTATGCATTTTATGCTCATTTTTAGCAACTTGTACATGTTTATGCAAGTAAATAGATTTTCCGCATAAGAAAAATGTGTTCACGAGTAACACAAGCAACTTTAAGTTGGCAAAAGACTGCAAATGGGTGGCACAAATATTTCTCTAGTAAGAATGAATTAAAGACTTTCGAAAAATGTGTGAGTTCTTGTGTCAAGTTTCGGGACGAAACATCTTTTAAGAGGGGTAGATTGTAGTCCCCCGTAATTTTATACATTTTATTTATATATTTTAACGTATAGTTAATTATATTTAAATAAGAATTTACGGATTTTAGAAATAAATATATATAATTAACGTATATTTATTTTATTTAATTACATTCTAAATATTTTGACGATTTATTAAATCAAAATAATTTTAGAATTTGATTTTGAAAAGAATTTGAATTACGAAAACACGATTGACTTTGGAAACAATCATAATCGATTTTGGATTCAAACAAACTTAATTATAATCCTAGCTCAAATTGGCAAAGCCCAATATAATAAACCTATTTCTCTCTTCTCTGCTCAACTTCATGTAAAAGAAAAGAAAAAAAAACCCAACTCTCAAACCCAAAAACAAAACTACGTACTTTGTTTTTCCCTTCCTCTCTTCACGTGAAACTCTCAAATCCCAAACCCTCTATTTGCACCGCCGCACCAGCCACCGCCGACCCAGCCGCGTTGCAACAACCATCAGAACCACCGCACGGTAGTCTCCTCTCTCCTCTTCTTCTCTTTCGATTTCTTTTCTCTTTCGTTCTTTTCACTTGCTATTTATTCCTCCCCTCACCCGTTTCTGTTGTTGCGGCAGTAACCACCGCCGGTCGACTCTACTACTACGCTGCCTTGTTGCACCACCACCATCGGCGCCACTGCGGGTCGTCGCTGCTTCCCAGCAGGTCGTGCCCTTCTCGTTCTTTCTCTCGTTGCTTCTTTCTTCCTGCCCCGCAAAGACGCCGCTGCTACACGGCCACCACAACCACCAGCAGCGTCGCCCAGCCGAGCTGCGCCACCTTCCCGCCTAGTGCCGCGCCGCCACTACCGCCGGCCAGCAACTCCTCTCTCCTCACTTTGGTTATTTCTTTACCCCTATAATTATTTAATGTTTTAATTATGTTTTATTAATTTAATTTATGTTTTCTTGAATTAAATTTATATGATTTAATTATGAATTTCATATTGATATGTTTTGCATAATAAAGTTATTAATTTTAAGATTATATAATTTTGTCAAAAGAGGATTTGAATTATTTAAAGAATGAATTTTAATGCTTTAATAGTTAGAAAATCATAGTATGATGTTTATGAATTATTAAAGTTATTTTTTTTTTTTTTATGATTTTAAGCATTTTAATTATGGTTTGGTGAAGTTTTAAACTATTTAATACTGCTGGAATTTGAAAAAGGGATGATTTATTGAAGTTTATGATAATTGGTGATCATTAGTGTAGTAATCACTATGCTAGGAGGTTTAGTAGATAAGTGTTGTCATTGGGGAATGTTCTAATTATGTTTAGGAAGGGTTTGAAGCACCCTAATGTTGCTGAAAATTCAATGTGAGTTGATATGAATCTATATTGGTTGTTTTTAGGTGGAGAATTCTTTGTAGGCAACCCTTGAGATTGTTATAGTACCTTATCAATTTGTTTACACAAGGTACGTACATACCTGTGTGCTTGGAGTTGTGTGTTATTATTGAAACCATGTTGAATTTGTCGATGAGCTTGATGTTGAAATTTACATGTTTAATATTGTTGGATGAACATGTTTAACGTATATTTCGTTATGAGAATTATAACATGTTAGTATGGATGATTGATGCAAACATGTTGGTTGGGAACACTAGATTATTTTATATATATTGATTTAGATCGATTGATCGTTGTTCCCTTTTAGCTTTTCACTACTTTATGAGGGCCGAGGACCTTGTTTAGTAAGTAGAAACCTTATACCCACATAGAGGGGTTGATCATTGTTAAAGGAAAGGTTGAATTAATTGGAATGAGTTCTTGATTTATACCTGTGTGATCACTTACTTAATTCCGAGATAAAAACAGTCGTGATTAATTGTTGATCGTATGACTTATGTGATTGTTGAGTCATAACAAAGTATTAATCTGTAAATCATGTAAAGTGAAACAGAGTAGCAATAGCTTTAGACTGTGCACGTCTGAAGTGACGGACAATCAGGAGTTGAGGTCATAGGCCGCCTATGGCTTTTTCTGGGGCCGGATTGATCACCGGTTCTATTCCAGTCAAAAGTTCCTCGATATCGCAGGTCATTGGGGTTACGGAGTGGCGCCCATACCTCGTCTTCCTTAGTGAAGGCTTCTAGTAGCAACTCTGTCCATTGACTATTTCAATTAAATTAATGTTAATGATACAAAGGTTTAGTTCAGTCAGATATAGTCTTCAAGTCTATATGTTTTGGTTATCCTTGCTTATGTTTTATTAGTATCATGTTAGGATTGTTCGTTTAATAGAATCATGTTAGGATTATTATTGTTTTAGTATGTAGTACTCAGCTTTGCTGATTACGTGCTTTGTTTGTGTGTGTTGATCATGCCTATGCCTTATTGATCATGTGATGACCCATTTTTGGTGAGCAGTCTCTAAGGATCAATAAGCGTTGCCCATCTACAGCTTTGAAGATGATGCATCATTGGGAACGGGATTAGAGAGCTTGTATTTATTTTGTCTTGCTATGTGATTTGGGTTTTGTTAATATGGACTTTAAACTTGTCGTGCCATTTACATTTCCTTATTTTCGTTGATTGGTTTTTGGGATTAAATCTGTAATCGATTATTTATAAACCTAAAGTTAGTTTTTTGTTTTCCGCTGCAAAATTCAGAATAAGCCATTACGTTTTCACACGGGCGATAATACTTTGATAATTCTCCATAGTTATATTTATAAAAAGGGTTATTGTAGAAAAAGGAGAATTGTCGGGGTGTTACAATTCTCATCTCAAAGTGTTTGGGTGCTTGTGTTATCCCCCTTTTCCGTCCACCACCATCAATAAATTACAACCTCGCTCTACCCCTTGTGTGTTTTTGGGATACCCTTCAAACCATAGAGGATATAAATGATATGACATGTCTAATAATAAAATAATTATTAGTGGTCACGTAATTTTTGATGAACAAATTTTTCCGTTTGCCAAAATTCATACACCAAACCCAAACACTTATGATTTTCTGTTGGAAGGTTTAATGCCCAAAGTTATTTTGGCCCAACCCCCTCAGCCGGCCCATGTACATTCCCCCATAGCTTTTACTGGGCAGAATAGGGTCTTGATGGACCACGGGCCTGTTCAATCAGCCAAGGCCCACCAAGGCCCTACCCAGGCCAGCGATCCATCACCAACACCCCAGGCAAAACCATTGAGCCCAATCTCATCTCCCTCTACACCCTCCCTCTCTCCAGCGAATACCAACCCTTCCCCTAGCATACTTAATCAGGCCCAATCCCCCCTAGCTACGGCCCAACACTCCCCTTCCCACATCTGTTCTGAAACCCCCCTGCCAGGCCCAGTAGCTATGGCCCAGCAGTCCACTGCCACCCCAGCACAGCAGGACCGCAACTCTCCAGCCATGCCCAAGTCCACCCCATCTCCTCAAATGACCACGCGGGCCCAACATGGCATTTTTAAGCCCAAAAAGATTTTTAATCTCCATACTACGGTTACCAAATCCCCTATTCCGTGTAACCCCATGACCGCCTTGTCTGACCCGAATTGGAAAATGGCTATGCTTGATGAATTTGATGCTCTTATTAAAAATAAGACGTGGGAGTTGTTGCCCCGTCCGTCAAATGTTAATGTTATTCGTTGTATGTGGATCTTTTCACACAAAAAGAGGTCTAATGGTGATTTTGAGAGGCACAAAGTCCGTCTTGTTGGTGATGGCAGGTCTCAACAGCTTGGCATTGATTGTGGAGAGACGTTTAGCCCAGTCGTCAAACCGGCGACGATCTGGACAGTTCTAAGCATTGCATTGTCCAACAAATGGCCTATTCATCAATTGGATGTGAAGAATGCTTTCTTGCATGGTGATCTTAAGGAGACTGTCTATATGAATCAACCATTGGGGTTCCGTGACTCCACTCATCCTGACTATGTATGTCTTTTGAAGAAGTCATTATATGGCATAAAACAGGCCCCCGGGGCTTGGTACAAATGACTTGCAGAATTTGTCTCCGCCATTGGATTCACTCATAGTATTTTTTATCACTCCTTATTTGTGTATTATTGTGGAAAGGAAATGGCTTACACTACGGTAAAACACAGTATTTTTCGACGCTTTTTTGGTCAAATATCGACGCAACAAAGCGTCGAAATTTTACATATCGACGCTTCCTAGAAGGGTCGAAATTTTCATGGTCGATATGTTTAGACGCTTTACAGCGTCACTATTTACTCGAATTAAGACGCTTCTAATGGTCACTGTTTGTCATATATCGACGCTTCAGGTTGTCGAAATATTTCGACCCTCTATTCAGTCGCTATTTACTCCACTTTCGCGTAACATAAATGCATATTTCGAACCTTCACTCCGTCATTTCTTGTGTTTACATTTTCGTTCCACAAAATCTAGACCCTTCTAAGGGTCACAATATATTTTTACCGCCAAACAAATTTAGACCCTGTTAAGCGTCACAATTTCAAACCATTGTTCTTCATTCTGGTCTTTGCATAATAATAACATATATATTTATTAATTTAATACCATTATTTCATTTATCTCCGAAAATATATATATTAAATCAGATACAATGAACAATAAAACTTTAAATATTAATGTATGCATTACATTATCATAAAACATATAACTCATCTAATTTATATTAATTAATTAGCGAAAATGTAGTATATAAAAAGTGCTAACAATTACACATTAATTTACATTGTCTATTCAAACTGAAATAAAAGCAATATTTTGAAACAAAAACAAATTTCTAGCATCATTTGTTCTACACTATTCAACATAGAAAAATCTAAAGAATAACAACTTCCTAACTATGTAGTAATTAAGCGAGTAAATCCTATCGCCACGATAGCTTAGCTTGGAGATAACTTGTTATCCCTTCATCTAAGTTTCACCATTACCACTTGAATCATCATTAATCTGCAAAGAAATTTTAATATGTCAAATATTTTTTTGTTAAATAATCTATTATTAATTACTAGTCACAACATTACCAATAACTCTCAAACACATAGACGTTGAGCAGAAACAGTAGAGCCGAAAAGAAGGGAAGCTAAAGGCAACCTCTAACCTGCACACACCAGAATAAACAGCACAAACCCACAGAAGAAAAAAGACAACAAATCCCACTCCATTAATCCAAACAATAACAAAGTCAAAACAAATGCAGAAGTAGAACCAGACTGCATTAATCCACAACCCAACAGTAGAAATCTTTCAAAAATTCCAACTTACAGCACGACCAAGCTGTCTCGTCATTTCCTGAAATTCAACACAAATATGTCAAATATATCTATAAAGCATTACTAACACATCAAAATCAAATCTCTGGTTTATACGTTTAGTTAATAGGTCCAATGGCAATTTAAAAAACGATAAAGAAATTAGAATTTGAGGTGCCGACTCACTCTTAGACATATGATTATTTCAATCTTGTAAAATCAAGGAATTAAACAATAAAATCCACCAATTGTCCTTCTTGTCTTTCCCTGCATAGTCATACTTGACTTTTAGTAACAAACGTCTTTATCAGGAAACTACTTTGACCATCTTACTGTTTCATCTCTTTCATTGCTTTCATACAAAATTACCAGCCAGGAACTGTCATTGGAAAAGGGTAACCGAATGGAAGTAAGGTGAGCGTCAAGGTAAAAGAGCTTTGATAGGTCTTTAATGGTTTGGGTATTTTTTGATAGCCATAATTTTATGAAAGAAAATAAAAATTACATGCAAGAATATTTTATTATTCACATGCCCTGACTTATTCGTCTTTATCACCAATCAGAACTTCAGAAACAACCACCAATTAGAAGAAAAAGCACTATTCCTACAGCTATCACCGCCTCCTCCAATCACTCACCTTGAGTGCATGAACAACAAGCCTTAACCACACCCCAAATACATAGCAAAGAGTAACAAAACAAGAGCCAAAATGCTTGCACTAATTATGACCTCAGTGTTGTCGTCAACCAGCAACCCAAACGTTATCCCAAAACCCCCATTTTCAACCTGGTCTTCCCCTCTCACTCATTATTCATTATCTCCCTCTACCTTCTCGTCACCAGGACTCACCATCGACAACACCTCCTTAATTCGGGACGGACAACCATCCAAACACCTTCCCTATTGGACTTCAGTTAGTCTTAAAGGAGCTAATGAGACGAGGGAGGAGGAGAGAAAGAAGATATAGGAGAGATATATTGGTTTAGCAGACGTGAAGTATGAAGCAAGGGACGAGGGGTCTACTTTACATAAGGATATACGTAAGGTTTTATGGGTTTTTTTGGGGTCTATTGGTCTGAGTGAAACTTCCATTTAATGGTATTTAAATGTCCCCAAGAAACAGAAGTGAGAAGCTCCAATTGTTGTTTCTACTTTTGTAGGAAATTGTTTAGTAAAGCAGGAATCTGGAAAAACTAAAACTATTTTAAGAATTCTACTGATTTTCCCAATTTAGTTACTTGGGCCTAGAAAGCTTGCCTAGAAGCTAGGCCGCAGTGTACTACGCACTAAGACTCATTCAAAGAAAAGATGGTGAAATGTCAAATATGTTCCAGGCCTTTTATAAAAGAAAAATTTCCACTGTCCCTTTCTTATAAGTACATACAAACAGACTAACTCTTCCCATAGGCAAAATCGGATGAACAGGATAGTCAAGCAGAAGTGCGTGTCGAAACCAAGACTGGGCTGACAAGTTCAACAAGTAGACATGTACCAATTGGTTTTTGTTTCTCCTTGCACTTTGACCCAGAATGCTCCAAAACTTCCCAGCTCCATAAAACATGCCGGCATATATGGATGGGCTAAAGCCTTTAAAATAATGTTAATACTGGCTGAACCAGAGATTTTTTTATACAATGGTAGAAGTAAAACTGTGAAGCCCTAAGTGTTTACTAGATAGCCTTACATCACTCAGCCAACCATTCACCGATCTCATGGTCCACAAGGTCAACTTATTGAACACATAGAACCATACAACATATAGCCCTTGGTTAGTTTCCATGAAATTGCTATTAATATAAAAAAAATCTTTAAACCCAACACAAGATAGCCATTACATCATTTCAACAAATTAAAGATCTGATATAAGCAAGTAAGCAGACGTAGGTTTAAGAATTCCACCTTCACTCAACCCCTATAAAAATTATAAATGGATTACTAGACAAAGAATTATCTAGAATCAGATTTGTGGTAATGATAGGTAGACTACAGAAAATATGGAATTCATAATAAAAAATAAACAATTCACACATCTTACCATTAGCCCTAGCCCACCGGGAAAATTGATACAGCTGCACTGTTTCATTTGAAGCATGACATGCAAGAAGCAAATAGTTGCGAGGCTGTACCATCCATTCAAATCTCATGAATAACGCAGAGAAAAGACACATTGCGGTGGACCAAAAAATGACATAATATCAGTTTGTGAGGCAAAATTCTTAAGACTACATGATCAACTTACGAGAAAGCCAGAAATGTCAACCAACAGTCATGTTGCCTAATATCTTTTCTGGAGGTTTGTTCATGTCCACAAGCCCCTGTATGCTCAAACAACCATATATACAAAGAATTTAGTTGGTAGCTTCAGACAAGAAATGTGTAAAACAAAACACCTAACATCTGAAGTAAACACGAAAACCAATCTAAAACAAAAATATAGTAGCATACAGCAGCAACAAATCCCCAATTTCCAACAGGTCTCCAGAAATGGGTTGTTTTAGGGCCAACAGGGCTGTTAAAAAACGCACGGAATATAGAAGCCATGTTTGCCGACACCAAGTACTCCCGAAGTTAGTTTTTTTCTTTAACATTAAGGCTTCCTTCTCTTCAGAAGCAAGTATACAACAAACAAAAATTAGAACTACAAGTATTATCTGTCAAATCACTGACCACAGTACTAAAAACACGCGCAAAAGTTACAATCCTTCTACCAACATGTTTTTTCATTAAAAACCCTCTACTAATGCGTTTCCAACATCAAAAATGTCCTTCCCACCACCTTACAAACATATTTTGAAAAACATATCCATTTGCTGGTGACCTAGGATAACAAAATTCAAAGGAAAAATAACAGACAAATATTAAAATCGTCCACAACTATGCACATTTTTTGATAATACCGGCACCGTCCTATGACCATGGACTCACAATAAGAAACATACAGGAAACTCTAATCTCCCTAACCATCCACTCCTATGGTATTACTAACTTACTACATCTCCATTGCCAATGCTTACACACCTTGTTCATTGCCTACTTAAATAAATAAATAAAAAGAAAAAAAGCAGCAACCCCAAATTTATCTTTCTGTAATAGAATTATCTCTCCGGTAAATTGGATACAATTCAAGATTTGACCTCGAAAACTAAATTTAAATAGTCCTACAATTCAGTTTGGACAGGAGTACATAATTCATTAGATTTCATAATTAGAGGATGCTAATTCATACTCATTAAACAAATTATAGAGAAAATAAACGACCTTTGACAAATAAATAGTCAAATTTTATGATATTCACCCCTTAATAATGAAAAGAATCGGGGAAAAAAAACAAAAACAAAAAATGGATTGAATTCAAGGATAAACACCAATTCCACATGAAAAAACTAACTTTTTGGACAAATATATGCATCAAGTGTCAATTTTTAACATCAATTTCTAGTCATATACGAATCAAGCAAGTCTAATAGAGTATCATTTCATGTATTTTATTTAAAAAAGTTAGGAAATTAACAAATGAAGGGAAAACAATGTGAAGATGAAGGTACGATGAGATCAAAGTAGAGAATAATTGAAAGAAAGGCATACATTGAGTTAGTTGATTAAGGTGGGGACTGGTTATTGGGAGGGATGACGAATTGACATTTGGAGGAGCTGCAATGCTGAGTGGAAGTAAAGGGAGCAACTTCTTTTTTTTTTTGGTTCATTGCTACACAAAATGTCCATAGATTTGGATGAACTAACCATCTATTTTCATGTTCCAAAATCTTCCATCCAATATCTTCAATATTATATCGGGAAACCATAGCTCAAAACTTAGTACCACTATACTAGCAATCACATTAAGTAGGAAAAATGCACAAGAATCTACAATTGTGTTTGATAACGAGTAAACAATACGTGTCCAAGTGACTCCAGATACATAGAGTAACGAAGACGAGCTTAAAATGTAGGCAAAACAGCAAAACAGCAAAATGTCTTAAAATGTCTCACTAGAGTCACTACTCTTACAATGTAGGCAAAACAGCAAAATGGAGATATCCTAACGTTCCATTTTGTATGACTACAAATAAAAGGCTAACTACCTAAGGTAGTGACTACTACATACACTGGTCAAGTCAGTAAATCAAAAAGATAAATCAATAAGCTATAGGCTTTATGCAAGAAATGGACATGAGACATGTTTAATTTCCCCAACAACCACTTAAAAAGTTTATATATGTTACTCACATTAAACACACAAGAAAAATCTCTAGCCTTTAAGATATGAGATTTTTAGGGATTTTATATAGATTGTATAAATAGTATACATCTCAAGGGCATGTGTGCATGACAAAATATAAATATCAGAGTAAGCAAAGCAAATTACTCCGTATAAGATTGATGTTAACCATATATATGCATCTTTCATGTTTTTTTCCTTCCAAAGTGGTTAACTTTCTTCCACTCCAAACCAATTGCAGAATTTTCTCTTAACTGAAAAAGAATTCATTCCATCACACCCCCACCTAAGGCAAGAAGATATCACGCAAATAATGGGAAACATTTGAAAGACAATAAGAAAGGTATATCAAGAACAAGATAGTGTTCCACACCTCCAACCCACCTGTCTACGACAACTGTTCATCTGCATTTCTTCCCGAAGGGGAAGCCAATCAAGTTATCAACTTTGTGAAAACCATTGACCTCTTACAACATTCTAATTCCCCCATTCCAGTACAACGAAAAACAGTGTCATTTCACCAAATCCACCTTAAGTAATTAGCACATCCAAGGGTGACCAAACAACCAACTTATTTTAACAAAGAATCAAAGCGTGCATACTTCACTTCGAATCTACTATGTAGTATGTTTTAGTATCGAAACCAATCATAATTTGAGATGATTTATACATCATAAAACTATTGGCAGGGTATTAATAACAAGACTGGTTAAATTCAAATTTTTAACAAATACTTCGTATAGTCTGTTATAGCAGAACGTTTTGAAGATTTTCACATGGATTAAAGCAATCATGACAAATTAAATAAATCACAATGAATGGAATACAACAAAAATAAAGAAAAAATATAATCAATTTGAACCCCTTTCTTACGAACTGAAGATCTTCTACACATTACTACTGCATCGGCATCTATGATTGAATCGCTACATACATTTATGCACAAAACATATATAACGAAATAATGAAAGTCACAATGATGGTGATTGGGTTTTGATCACACCAAGTGGCAAGAGACTGATTTCAAACTCTAGGGAAACCATATATAACATTACTGATACACTCTTTGCAAAAAAAAACTTATTCAACGACTTGTAATGGCCACAAAGCGAGGATTTAGTTTTACAAGCAGAACTAAGTACAAGCTCAGGTGCTGAATCAAAATTTAAAAAATTAAGACATCAATCAATTAACTAAGATTGCCAAAAGAACCTTAGTTTCAGCTTAAGAGAGTGTGTGCACATACACCATTAAGTATCTCTCAAGTGTGTTGAAATTGTATAATAAATTGGTCAGAAAGTTAATTGTTCTTCAATAATCAAGAACCAGAAAATAATATCTCTCGCGTGTGCTTAAATGTATTATTAAGATGTATCTGAGGCTGATTTTGTTACAAGACAGTCAAAATGGATAATTCATGTCAAGCAAGCTCATACAACAAAATCATAATACCCACAACATTGTACTGTAAATAAACAAGAAAATTGCCAGAGGTAAATCATGTTTTTTTTTTATGTTTGACTACACTCATTCCTTAGAGAAAAACAAAAGGCCAAGCTAATAATCAAATTAGCTGCACAAACTCACATAGAAACAATTTAATTAGAGTTGTTTTTGCCAACTTAAAATTACCACAATTCAAACGAAAACAAAAGTAAAACCCAGTAGACCGACACTTATATTGCCAAGCATAGATCTAAGTAATATACCTTAATTTTAAGTACATGCTGATGATAAATCAATTCATTTGTCTTCACAAACACCATAATAGACGTGACTAATACGCGAATGTTCAAGAACCCGCATAAGGAGCTCTATTTTGATAGAAAAATAAGAACAAACCTTACTTGTGCTTCTTGAATCCACCATTAGAGTGTACAGCTCCAACACCATGTCTTTGTCTCTGTCGGTCGTCCATTAAAGTTGAACTTTTGAGTTCAATCGAGCAAATCCTAGAAAATATGAAAAGAAAGGTGAGAGAAATGCTGGATTGCAATTATGAAATCAAAGATTCAGAATTATAATCACCTTAATTTGAGAAGCATATACAAAATTGGGTGGAGAAGATCGATTTGTTGAGAATAAAAATCTGGGATTAGTTGGAACAGTTAGGGTGCAGGGGCGGGTCGGTTGATAAGAGAAAAGTTGAGAGTTTCGTGGGTGAGAAAAGGGGGTTTGAAAATATTTCAGTCTTTGAAATTTTCAAACTAGAGGGTGGTGAGGACACGTATGTGAAACGTACTTTATCTTGGTAAACTTCCACGCTTTGTGTGGTCAATATTTATTTAGTCGCTTTTAAACGTCGATATTTGCATTTCCCGTTTTCGGGCACGAAATCCCCAACGGCCCTCTTTAGAAGCGTCGAAGTAGTTGGGTCAATATTTACCCTATTTTCTTGTAGTGTTACTTATTGTTGTATGTTGATGATATCATCTTGACAACTTCTTCAGAATGTCTTAAGCAGTCCATCATGTCCCAATTCGGCTCTGAGTTTGCAATGAAGGACTTGGGCCCTCTTAGTTATTTTTTGGGCATTGCTGTGTCACGCCATGCAGGTGGTCTCTTACTATCACATAAGAAGTACGCGGAGGAGATTATTGAACGGGCTAACATGTCTTCTTGCAGGCCTTCTGCGACCCCAGTCGACACTAAGGCCAAAATGGGCGATGTCTTTGGTCCACCCGTCTCGGACCCTTGTCACTTTCGTAGTCTAGCTGGTGCACTATAGTATCTTACTTTTACTCGGCCTGATATATCTTATGCAGTTCAGAAGATTTGCCTTCATATGCACGATCCAAGGGAGGGTCACATGCTTGCGCTTAAGCGCATTGTACGATATGTGCAAGGAACTACCTCTTATGGGTTACATTTATACCCCTCCTCGGTCACCAGCCTTGTCTCATACACAGATGCAGATTGGAGGGGTGTCCTGACACGAGACGGTCAACGTCTGGTTATTGTGTTTTTCTTGGAGACAATTTAATCTCGTGGTCCTCAAAACGACAACCCACATTGTCTCGATCTAGTGCCGAAGCCGAATATCGCGGGGTCGCGAATGGTGTTTCTAATTCTTGTTGGATTCGGAATCTCCTCTTGGAGCTCCATTGCCCGGTAAAAAGGCCACGTTGGTTTATTGTGACAATATTAGTGCGATCTATCTTTCAGGTAATCCCGTTCAACACCAACGCACTAAACATATTGAGATGGATATACACTTTGTACGCGAGAAAGTGGCACGAGTCCAGGTACATGTGCTACATGTCCCTTCCCGGTATCAAATTGCAGACATCTTCACAAAAGGGCTTCCGCGTGTACTCTTTGATGAATTCCGGGATAATCTCAGCGTACGAGAACCTCCCGTTTTGATTGCGGGGTGTAATAGATTATATGTAAATAAATAAATATATATGTAAATAAATATATAGAATATATGTAAATATATGTAAATATTCTATCATATCAATTAGGATCAATGAAGGATCAATTAGCTTGATCTATGATCAATCACGATCAATCAACATCATGTATACTAGGAAAGTATTGTTGTATATATTGCACCCTCAATCAATCAATATACTCACGGAATTAATCAATCTTATAGTGACATGTCCTCTGGATTTTGTCGCTGTTTTATCATTTGTTGTTTCTCGTAAGCAGTTGCGTGTGGGGGCAACAGTCAGACTAGCTATGTCAGCTTTCCTTCTCACGATGATGGAATCCTTGCCGTCTGATCTGTTTTGTTGTAATCTCTTGTTATTGGTTAGCTTTTTCTTATATTCCAACATTGCAAGTTCAAATATACAGCTGACAATTTTATCAATAAATGACTAATTAGTACCAAAGTAGTAATAATGTTCAATCTAAGATTCCTTAAGGACTAAATTGAAATACCTATCTACTACTAATTTTGTCAGAATTAATATTGGTCTATAAATCAATATTCGGCTTCTGACTATACTGTTGGAGTGGAACCACTCTAAGAATGAAGTAAGGGTGTAGGGTGTAGAATTAGTTATAGACCCTTGCACCACAACTTTGAAATAATGTTTTTGGTGTGTCTTTGTGAATGACAAGACATCATGAATAATTGTGCCACGGCTCAACGGATCTTCTGTGACACTGTTATTCACATGTTTAGCTGCAGGGATGAAAAAATCAGCGTTTTGTAGAGAACAATAAGGTTTACGAGCAATAAATAAAATACATACTAGATGATGTTACTGCCCAGTTTGCTAAGCACCATATTTCCGTTTCTTTCTCATCAGAACTAGAACTAATATATTTTTATAGTCTTATGTGTTCTTCATTGTAGGAATCAAAATTCAGATGGCAGATTATGATTAACTTAGACAGGCAAGGATATAAGAAAATAGAATATAAATGAAGGATTTGGGGGTTACGTCCATGGCTTATGAAATGAAACAGTCAATAATGGGATCAAAACAGACGAAAAAAGTAACAAGGTGACTAAATATACTGACGAGTATACACCTGATGAAGAGGGTGAACTGAACCACTCAAGTGAAGAGGATGAATATGAGATGAAGAAAAATGGTGTAAACTTGAGGTCTCGTTCAAAGAAGGTGGTTCCTTTTTCTGACAACTTAATTTTGTGAATCATAATTGGTAAAATATCATGTAATACTTTTAATGATTTTCATGAATACTTTATTTTAGGATTTTGCATTCAGAGGGAAGATTGCCACAAACATTAAGGACAACGACAGGTGTCTCTTCAGTACCAAATGAAAATCTAGTTAAGATGCGTCATCCAAACACCGAAACCAACACTTAGATCAAGGGTTGCAAGGGAGAGATTCAACGCAAAGAAAATTCCAATTGGGATTGGATTTGGATCTGATGCAGACGACACAACGGCAGATTGGAACACGAGTCGACCAACATCAAGATAAAGTACCACAATAATATAAGAGGAAGGTAGACCCTTCTATATCAAAAAATTCTCAAGTGAGATTAGGCAAGTCTACTGGAAAGAAAAAATTATCATTCTATAGTCAGCATGAAAGTTTAGATTGGGCAGAGTAAGGCACTGGTTTCTCCTGGTTTACTCAATGCTTACAGGCAAATGAAAACACAATTGATAGAAAAAGAGAGGAGAGCAAAAGAAAGTGATTTATTACTACAACAACGACACCTACAACCTGTAAACATGGCTAGTTCACAACTTGTTAACATGGCTAGTTCACAAGTGCTTTTAGGGAGTTCACAAGCATAAAGTTTTTCAAAACCACAAAGATTTGGACCTGACTTACAGGAAGAATACGAGAATCATATGAGTTCAAATGAATGCAATTTGGAATAGTATGTAGATGAAGAAGATGAGTTTAGTGATGGATTGAATAATCTTAACGGCGAGATACCAGGTATGCAAGATGAACGATTAATGGATCAAGAGCACGAAAGTGAGAAAGTAGGTAATGATCACTGTATTTTTGTCCTAAATATTTTAAGATAGATATGTTAAGACTCATATATAATTTTAATGACATTGTTGAGTTAATGTTCATGTAGCACTTTCAAAACGGAAGCAAACCAGAGGACCAACTATGTCTAAAGATGTCCATGAATGGACATTAGAAGAGCGTAAGCCTATCGTTCTTAATGAAATGGGAAAGCCTATTGGTCACGATGATAAGACTGTAGATAAATTTACAAGATTCTTAGGGACTTTAGCTTGTAATTTTTCTCTTTCACCGTTGAATAAGATTAGTGGCTTCATGTTGAAGACAAGGAACAAATTTGGAGTTACGTGAAGGTATGCAACTTTTATTTACCAATTCAGAAGTTGTGTTGTTGGCTTAGATTGTAGTACAGTCCAAGGTTTATGTTTGTAGGTTATTTTAATACTAGAATGCTAGCTATGTGTCCAGTGGAATATTAAATTTATGTTCGCTTGTGTAATTCATGCTGGGTCAGTACAAGCTTTCCCCTATCACCAACTGTACAATATAATTGCATATAAAATCCGGCATTGCTGCAGAGAACTTTCATGTCCCTTTCCTTCCATTGCTTTAATTCCTTGATTAACCAGACTTTAACTTATCTTACTGGATCTGATTTTCCCTTGAGACCAAATGATCTTTCCAGAAGTTGTCAACACCCAGTGCAGGATGTTTAACCTCATTAGGACGACCTTGTCCGTAGAATTCAGTCACAGCAACACAACAAATAGAGAGAACTATAGAGGAAGATGGAATTTGTTGCAAGTACACTTCATTAACTTCTCGTAATTGATAAGAGATTTTGGCGTCGTTATACGAATACCACCTAATCAAACTTCGCGCTGTTATACGAATACCACCTAATCAAACAAAATTTATAAACTCCTAACTAACTGGCTATATTGACTATAGCGGCAAGCATAGGAATCGTCCCAAGAGAATGAATATGTTTGACTTTTCAATCTAATGTGTTCAAAAGCTAGTTCGAATGGAAAATGAGTTTTTGTATTAATCTAATGAAAGCAAGAAAGGTATGAAATAAGAACAAATAAAGAAATTCTAGAGACTTCGGGAATCGGCAATGGAGATTGAATTATGAGAAGGACAAAGGTCAAAACACAATGATTATGCAAGGACTTAATGCATAGGGGAAAATAAACTAATGACGTTCTCGCCACCTCTCGGATAGAACACGGGAAGTATCTAATCAAGGAAAAGCTCTCGCATAATCCTAAAACTAGACCACTTGCATATAAGACCTACTATTCACTTACATCAAAGAGGTTCACAATATCTTGCCAAACCTAAACAATGCATTCCAATCAATCCTAATCAACTAGCATTTGCAACTACTAATTAATTAGTCATGGAAACCTATCATCAACTCAAGTTTAATCATAACATCAATCATGAATTTCCCTACAATTTCCCCAAATTCATTCCCAAGGCTTCAACCGTAACCTCTAGACTAAGACTACTCAATAAGCATGATTAACATCGAAATTAAACTAAAACTAATCCTAATCATAAAACTAATTGAACTAATGAAACTAATTGAATCAATAAAAATCAGAAAATTCAAATATCAAAATTGGGGGAAAATTCAAGAAAATTATAAATATGAAACTAAATCTAAGATTCAACAATGAAATCAAAGCAAGAACAAAATTAATGAAGCATTTAAAGAATTAAGGAACAAATCAAGGAAAAAATTAAGAATTATACCTCAAATGATTGAAGTTGCACCAAAATTGAAAAACAAAAATGAAGAACAAAACTCAAATGAAAGAGAAAAGAAATCTGAAATTTAGAGTTTGAATTAACTAAGAATTAAGAATTTGAAGCTAAGAATCCAAATCCTATGATCTAATCTAAGCCCTAATCTAATTCTCCCTCTAGAATTCTAAGCTAATTCTAAAATATGAAAATCTAAAAATGAACTTACGTAAAATCTAATTGTCGAAACAATGCTGCGAATTCGTATTTAAGGCTCTCCACGCAGCTGTGCGATCGCACAAGAGAAGCCGTGCGCTCGCACAAAACACCACATAGCTACTGATCCAAATATGCTAATTCGTGCGCTCGCACAGAATAGCTGTGTGCTCGCACAGCAGTGTGCGCCCACACACAAAATTTGTGTGCTCGCACAACAGCTCCTCTTGTTGTTTGCGTGTTGCTGCGCTAACCTTGCTGCAAGGCTGTTCTACTGTGATGTTGTAGCTGGTCTGCTGCGCTATTTCTTGCTTGCTTTGCTGTTAGTTGTGTAGCTGCTACGAGGTAATGCAAGGGAGCTCTTGAGGCTGCAACGAAGGCAAGTGAACGGCTGTTGTGAGAGCCTTGTTTGCGTGCCATTGCTGCTGTTTCGAGCTGCTGTTGCATAGCTGTAGTACTTCCTTGTGAGGTTGCTAAGTTGTGGCTGTTTGCGCGCTACACACTAACTCAAATGCTCATGGCTCGCAAAATCATCGTTGCATAGAAATAAGCAACGTTGCATGTTAGAAAATCGCAATACATGTTATTAAAAATCGAAAACGTTATTATTAATTCGTTTAACATTTTTACAAATCGTAAAACATATAACTCGTCGACAAGCATAATGACACATTAATAATACGTTAATACTCAAAACGACCCTTACGCAATAAGAATGCGCACAAAAGGCACGTTTAGAGCAAAAATGACTAAAATATGCGCAAGACGAGAAAATGTTACGATTAATGCAAAAATGCGATAAACGAACTAAAAACAATAAAACTAAGCAAAAATAATAACAAAATGCTAATAAAATGAACTAAAATCCTAAGCTAAACGCCCCCAAGCTAACCCTTTGCTTGTCCTCAAGCAAAGTTAGAACGAGAAATGGGAAGGAGAATGAGCTTAATTATTCAAAATAAAAATTACGAAAATAAGAAATACAAGAATGCACACTAACTCACTTTCGTAGGAATCACAGTTGCATTTAAGCACATGCAACAAGCTCTTTAAACCCCACAATCGCTCATGAGGGCGAGTTGGATCTCGCAAGGGTTTCCAAAGAGAATCACCCATAACTCTTCCAAAAACACAACCAAGGCAAGACCAAAAAGGAAAAACAAACCAAGAAAAAGGAAGAAAAGAAAAAGAAAGGAAAGAAAAAGAAAGAAAGTAAAAGAAAATAGAAAAGAAAGAAAAATGAAACTACAAAATTCAAGAAAAGGGCCTTTATTATGGAACGAGCACGAAAGAAAACTAATATTACTAACCAATAAACAAATGCACGCTAACCAATGTCCTAAGCCGAATAAAGGATTCAAGTGTGAAGCAAAGAGAACTAAGGGTTCGCACTTATCAATTCCCCTTCAACCGAGCATACCATGTCAAATCTCTAGATCCCATCCACCCTTACGAATAGTTTCTCATGACGCCGCGAAGGCGCCGGAAAACAAGAATTGCAAGGGAGAAGAGAAGGTTACCCGACATCTTAGCATGACAATCCCATTCCATAAATTTGACCAAATCCTCCCTCCACCGACAAAGACTCAACTCAAAAGGGTCAAGAGGACATTTTAGGGTGTATCGTATAGGCTAGGGGTGAGGGTGTGGAACAAATTTGGAAATTGGTGCTCAAACCTAAGGTGAAGCGCGAAATGAACTTTACTCAAGCAAATTGAACCCAAACCAAACTCATAACACTTATTTGGGGTACCCCCAAGCTTATTCAACAACAAAACTAAACTAAAACTCTTTTTGAACTTTTCTTGATTTGATTTTCTCCTTTTTTTTGTGTTTCAAATGAAACTTTTCTCATTGCCTTGTTTTTCTCTATTTTTGGCTTTTTTAAAACTTTCCTTTCTGTTTTTGCTTTTGCTTATTTATTCACTATATACAACTTATTTCCCAAACTTTTCCATTCAATCCAACAACAATCATTCCTCATCATTGCATAATCTTTCAAAACATCAAGCATCATAACTCAAAGCTTCACTATCACTTCTATGGGTGAAAATAAAACAAAGGATAATAGGCTTGTAATGAGCTTATAAGAAATGAAGGGGTAAGGCTCAAATGGCTAGCAAGGGGGAAAATGCAAACAAAAATATATGAGAAAAATAGAAAATAAAGTCCTAAACTAAAAACAAAAATAGTCACCGAAAGAAATGCCTCTATTGTTCCCTAAAGTAGTTCGGTCGCGGTCTCGGGAAGGAATAAGTCAAATTCGGGAGATAAGAAAGTCAATGCCAAGGATCCATGCCACTCAATATATGTATACAATGTGTTTGGGCTAATGTCAACATGATCCTCACTAATGGGAGCAAATACTACCCTCTCCGGTTTAAAGTCACTAGAGAGATCGACACCGTCTTACCACAAACCAAGGGTTCAAGACTCATGCTAGACAAAGTTCTAACCGACTTTCTTAACACCTAAATCCTAGATTCGACCCAAGACATTGAAAACCGTGCAAACATCTACCAATTAGGAATAAAAGCATTCTAGCCTACAAGTTCCATTTTTATTATGCCCAAATCAAGAATAAATCCTAACAACTAGAAAAACTTGCCTTGACAAAGATCGAAAAGGAAAAAGAAAGAAAAGAAATGAAAAAGAAAAAAAGGAAAAGAAAAGAAAAGGAAATAAAATTCAAAAAGAAAATAAAGAAAATCAATGAACTAATCAAGAAATATGCACAAAATCCAAAATATTCACAAAATCAAGCAATCCATCACATGGAGATAAAGTATCAAACAATAAAATCTCCCCCCAAGCTTGAATTAGGCCATGTCCTCAAGGCCTAAAACGAAACTAGGAGGGGCACAACTACCCATCCAACCAATGCCCTGCATAAATGATGCCCAACCCCAAAGAATGCAAGAGCGTTAGAATGATATTACCGGAAATGTCGTGGGAGCAAGTCCTACAAAGAACCGTAATAACGAACTAACTCACCAATAGGAATAGCCAGAAATGGCAAAGATGGATGTAAAGAATTCCCCATCAAGACTGCTCTTCCAATTTACGGATTAGAAGGGGGCCTGTACCCGGGCCCTGTACACACCGCCCGTCACACCCTGGGAATTGGTTTCGCCCGAAGCATCGGACCAACTCAACATCGGCTTGGAAAGTCTTATATCTTACTATGTCTAAAATGGGATCGGACCGACAGCCGGGGAGCATTCTCACTTAGTGATCGGTCCGCTAGTTCACGCAACTCCCGTCGGACTAACTAGTCAAGGCACTTGGATGCTTCGGAGGGAGGTTCAAAATTCCCCATCTCATTGAGGGCGGAAAACGAATCGACATCTCGATGTGATACAGCCTTTTCTATTTTAGTTGGGAAAGAACGGCGGGCTGTCTCCGACATGGACCCGGTGAAATTGAATTCTCCGTGAAGATGCGGAGTACCAGTCCCCCTGCCGGTGGGGAATCCGCTCCCGGGCCGATGATTTGATCATGTTTAGCAAAGGTGATCTTCAGTCTGTTATTTTATTGCTTAGGGGGTTCTATACCTTCTCCCTTGCCAACCTTGAGGCACAAAAAAAAAGAACTTCAAAAATCAAGAAAAATTAGTATATATACATGGGCCAAATGGCCAAAACCCACGGGTTGCCTCCCGAGAAGTGCTCTTTTTACGTCATTAGCTTGACGCCCTTTACCTCTAGTAAGTACCCCGACAACGATCGCAATAGTTTGTCATATGCAATGGCAAACATATCCAAGTGTAACAAGTAGGCAAGAGTCAAATGAGAAGCAACCACAAAGTAAAATACGACTCTATGCCTACAGGGTGTGGGGTGCCAAGAGTATGAAAAATCAAAAGGAAAAGTAAGAAACTAAGAAGAAAAATCAAAAGGAGAAAGAGAAAAAGGGAAAAGAGACGCCTCATGCTCCTCAACGAACTCTTTTGGATGGCAAGAGAGCCAATTTCCTCAATATTGTTCAAACAAGGCAATGGGGAATGAATGGAGGGTGGAAAATCCTCAAGTGGTGGGATTCGGAGAAAAAAAGGAAGTGAGATGGGAAAGGAAGGATAAATCTAGAGTTTCTTGATTTAGAAAGGGGTACGAGGGAAGGGAGTGGGAACACAAGTATCACAAACAACTTCACTCACATCACAAGGAGCACAAGAAATCTCAACAAGGGATTTTTCAATCAAACTCTCATCATCAACTTCGTTACTACTCTCGGAATCATCCAAAACCACCAAATTAGGTGCTTCACACTCAATGACATCCTCAATAGAACCATCACATCCCAAATGAACCAAATCATTCTCAATATTCAATGGGCAATCATCAATGGGGTGAGGGTCACTTTCGCTCAAGGGAAGGGAGGTGAGAGAAAGAGGAGCAACCTCTAAGTTCAATACCTCACCCTTTTCAACATCATTCCCTTCACTAGATTGATTATCATCCTTAGCATAACATGAATCATAATCATAATAATAATCATAATCATAATCATCATCATCAATATAATTGCGACACAGACAAGATTTTGAAAAGTTACAATGCAAGGAGTTTTGAGAATCAACATGGGGAGAATGGTTGTCATAGAGCTCATGAGCATTATCATTAGAAACATGAGGGAAATCATTGACATTCATGCAAGGTTGGAAAAATCATGAGAATAAGCATGAGAGTCAAAATATTGAACTCTAGCAAACCACACAAAGAAAGACATGGCATCTCTCCAATGCATGTGTTGAAGCTCTCCATTACAATTAGATTGAAGGATTTCAAATGTTTCCATATTCACTCCATAATATATGGCCTTAACAACGTCCCACCCCTTTAAACCATTAAGAGTTCCATGGATGCGACGATGTTCAAGCTCCGAATGTACTCTATTGTAATACATCCAAAATGGTTCATGAACAACTTGAGGAATAAAGAACACTCTTGACATTTTTTTTAATTTTAAATGGAAATGAAAAGAAATGAAAATGAACTAGACTAATGAACTAGAGATAAAAATCAAACAATGATGCCATTCCCCGTCAACGGCGCCATTTTGATAGAGGTATTTTCCGTCGTTGAATGAATACACCTCAATCAAACAAAATTTATAAACTCCTATCTAACCGGCTATATTGACTATAGCGGCAAGCATAGGGATCGTCCCAAGAGAATGAATATGTTTGACTTTTCAATCTAATGTGTTCAAAAGCTAGTTCGAATGGAAAATGAGTTTTGTATTAATCTAATGAAAGCAAGAAAAGTATGAAATAAGAACAAATAAAAAAAAATCTAGAGACTTCGGGAATCGGCAATGGAAATTAAATTATGAGAAGGACAAAGGTCAAAACACAATGATTATGCAAGGAATTGATGCATAGGGGAAAAGAAACTAATGACGTGCTCGCCACCTCTCGGATAGAACACGCGAAGCATCTAATCAAGGAAAAGCTCTCGCATAATCCTAAAACTAGACCACTTGCATATAATACCTACTATTCACTTGCATCAAAGAGGTTCACAATGTCTTGCCAAACCTAAACAATGCATTCGAATCAATCCTAATCAACTAGCATTTGCAACTACTAATTAACTAGTCATGGAAATCCTATCATCAACTCAAGTTTAATCACAACATCAATCATGAATTTCCCTACAATTTCCCCAAATTCATTCCCAAGTCTTCAACCCTAACCTCTAGACTAAGACTACTCAATAAGCATGATTAACATCGAAATTAAACTAAAACTAATCCTAATCTTGAAACTAATTGAATTAATGAAACTAATTGAATCAACAAAAATCAGAAAATTCAAATATCAAAATTGGGGGAAAATTCAAGAAAATTCTAAATATGAAACTAAATCTAAGATTCAACAATGAAATCAAAGCAAGAACGAAATTAATGAAGCATTTAAAGAATTAAGGAACAAATCAAGGAGAAAATTAAGAATTATACCTTGAATGATTGAAGTTGCACCAAAATTGAAGAACAAAAATGAAGAACAAAACTCAAATGAAAGAGAAAAGAAATCAGAAATTTAGAGTTTGAATCAACTAAGAATTAAGAATTTGAAGCTAAGAATCCAAATCCTAACCTCTAATCTAAACCCTAATCTAATTCTCTCTCTAGAATTCTAACCTAATTCTAAAATATGAAAATCTAAAAATGAAATTACGTAAAATCTAATTGTCGAAACAATGCTGCGAATTCGTATTTAAAGCTCTCCGCACAGCTGTGCGATCGCACAAGAGAAGTCGTGCGCTCGCACAAAACGCCACAGAGCTACTGATCCAAATATGCCAATTCGTGCGCTCACACAGAATAGCTGTGTGCTCGCACAGCAGTGTGCGCCCACACATAAAATTTGTGTGCTCGCACAGCAGCTCCTCTTGCTGTTTGCGTGTTGCTGCGTTATCCTTGCTGCAAGGCTGTTCTACTGTGATGCTGTAGCTGATCTGCTGCGCTATTTCTTGCTTGCTTTGCTGTTGGTTATGTAGCTGCTACGAGGTAATGCAAGGGAGCTCTTGAGGCTGCAACGAAGGCAAGTGAACGGCTGCTGTGAGAGCCTTGTTTGCGTGCCATTGCTGCTGTTTCGAGCTGCTGTTACATAGCTGTTGTACTTCCTCGTGAGGTTGCTAAGCTGTGGCTGTTTGCGCGCTACACACTAACTCAAATTCTCATGGCTCGCAACATCATCGCTGCATAGTAATAAGCAACGTAGCACGTTAGAAAATCGCAATACATGTTATTAAAAATCGCAAAACATTATTATTAATTCGTTTAACATTTTTACAAATCGTAAAACACGTAACTCGTCGACAAGAATAATGACACATTAATAATACGTTAATACTCAAAACGACCCTTACGCAATAAGAATGCGCATCAAAGGCACGTTTAGAGATAAAATGACTAAAATATGCGCAAGACGAGAAAATGTTACGATTAATGCAAAAATGCGATAAACGAAATAAAAACAATAAAACTAAGCAAAAATAATAATAAAATGCTAATAAAATGAACTAAAATCCTAAGCTAAGAGCGACATAAATGTCGCTGATCAGTAATTCAACTCATCCTCTTTTTTTGAACATGAATAATTAGATTCAATTCCATTTGTCAAGGTTTATTCCTGTTCTTTTTGGAAGTTGATCCAGTTCGTTACTTTTTCCCGCAAAATCGAGTAACTGGATGGATAAATGTTGTTCATGTTTACAAGCCTATCTATTCTTTTTGTCAAGTTTAGTACCTATTTTTATATTGTTTTCCAGGCTACCCATATCAACAAGCTACATTTACATGACTTCTCCTACTATAGAAACTTTGTTAGAACCTCACACACACATGACTGAATTCCACGCTATCACAATAAATCCCTTGCAATATGTCTATGGGGTGCCAAAAACTCTTTCTCAAGTTTGTATAATGTCACACACTTAAGATATCGATCTGAACCTCTTCTTTTCAACTTTTAGGAAGATTAGTTTGCATAAAATTGAAATACTTGTTTTTAGTTATGAATGATCCATCTCAAGGAGGAAGTCATCATTGTTGTTCTTTTAAATTATAGAACTTTTTTTTTAATATCAAAGAAGCATTGATTTATGTTTATACTTCTCTTTAGCCTACACACTTATCAGAGTATAGATACTATAGAATATATAGTACTACAACAATGTATTACCATCATCAAGTACCGGAACAAAATGATTCTTTCCGGTCTTGAATACCCATCTCTCTGATGACAAAAACTTTTATTTGTGCAAGAGGAACTAAAAGTCTAGTATCAGGAATTCGATGTGTTAAAAGAGAATAACAAGGCTTATATTGAGTAATTCGATGTGCCAGTACACTTCATTAATTTCTCGTAATTCGCCTTGTGTTGTTTAGTAGTGGCAACGACTCTCATTGTTGTACTACTTACTAACTGTTGTTGTTCTGCTTATTTACTGCTGATGTTGTGTGTTTTGTTGTTCTTTTCTGCCTGCTGTGAACCAAGGGAGTAGGTAATTTTTTAGCACAGTTCATTAAATCAGCAAACCAAAACATTTTCCCATTCAAAGTATAGATTTTCCCGTGCATTTAGACAATGTAATGAAATTTGGGGGGAGCTAAAGGATAACTGTAAAATTATTTACACACTTAACTCTGGAATAACAATTACCTTGCAAGTTGTCCATGAAAGGTAAATAAGTATTTAAACACTTAACTCTAAGACAATGTAAAAGTGTTTCTTTTGGTGCTCCCT
Organism: Spinacia oleracea; assembly: GCF_020520425.1. Lineage (NCBI taxonomy): Eukaryota > Viridiplantae > Streptophyta > Magnoliopsida > Caryophyllales > Amaranthaceae > Spinacia > Spinacia oleracea. Next base: position 66,279,331 of record NC_079490.1, on the reverse strand, counting down.
AATTTTCTTATTTAATATTTTGCTTAATACAGAAGAAATACATTATTCGTGGAAAGGCTTTGGCGTAAATATAAATGTAGTGTAAAGGCAAAGCACTTTACTCCGTACGACAGTGATGGTGATAGGTTGGTAGATCCCCCTGATGCAGTTCTAGAGGAGCATTTCAAAGAGTTGCTAGAATTTTGGAAATTGGGACCAGTCCAAGTAACAATTATGTTGTTTGTTGTATTCGAATTGGTTATTACCCTCTCAAAATGAAAGGTGTTAAGCTATGAATTGTGTGCTAAGCATGCAGGAAGGCAGCAAAAAGAAAAGGGAGATAAGTATAGAAAAAAAGATAGGCAAACTATGGGTCGTATGACTTTCTCTAGGAAACAACATAAATTGGTATATTTTTACACCATTGTTCCTTTTTTACCGCTCTCACTATGATCATGTAAGAAATCTTATTTCAATTCTATTTTGAATGTGTTTTTTATTCTAGCAACAACTAGATGTTGAATAGAAGCCACCATCCCTAGCACTCGTGTACAAATAAAGTCGTAAAAGGAATTCAAACAAAATATAAAAAACATATTATAAACCCACCCAAAGTAACATTGTAAGTCCCGTTGTCTCCGTATTTTTTATATTATGATTATTGTAGACACCTAATTTGTGTCTCCCCATTGGAATGATGACGATACCATTATCCTTGTTAGGTAGTTGGAGTAACTCCGTGCGGAAATTCTAATTGCTAGAAGCATGTCCAAAATCCAAGAGCTAAAGTCCAATTCCCGAGGCCGTTCCCATCCCGGAACTCGGTGCAAAATACAAATTCCAAAACCAATTTCAAAATCCAAGTACAATCCCACCCAATGGGCTATCCGATTGGTTTTACAAGGCCTTTTCCACTCAAAATCATATAAGGCAAGTCAAATTCGGGAGCCGACCCACAAAACCGAGCAAGCCGGGACCCGTCCGGTGAAACCGGAATTCAAAAACTCGAAACGGCTTGTTTTTAGACGCAAAATCAAGTCTTAAGCCCCAAGCAAACACTACACGCCAAACTTTGTACAAATAGTACGAAGGTACATCAATACCAGACAAGGCAAGGACGGAGCCCGCGTCCTTGTTTTGGAAGCATCCCTGCTACGTCACCAGCGCCCAGCGCTGCCAGCTGCGTGTTGCGCTAGCAATGGCTGGCGTTTAGCAGAAAATCCCCCTATAAATACCCCTAATTTTGAGCAGTTTACAAGGCAAAATCGACACATAACATCGTAATACAAAAATTTCACCTCAAAATTCAATACAAAATCCTCCAAAATACATCATACAATCTTCAAGCTTTAAGCAATTGGGAGTTCTAATCGGAAAGCTTGCCTAAACCTAACTAGGTAATTCCGAATCCCAACCTTAATCTATTCAATGTTGTCTTGATTTTCTATTTCAAAATGATTAGTAAGTTGGCATTTTTACTCTTAAAAATGTCACTTGCAACAATCATACATCTTTTCAAAATCCAAACTTATTCCCAAAATACAAAAATGCAAACTTTCAAGATTCAAGGATGTTCAAAGTAGTTTATAATCACTTCTTTGAACTAGAATCTTTTTCAAGTATGGAGTAATCAAAGATGATGCCTTTCTAACTTTTAAAGGTTTATTCTTTGAGATTCAAGACTCCATTTTTCAATATACAAGTTCAAGTTTTCAAGTTTCAAGATCCAACAATGTTTAGGGTTGCTCATGACTACTTCCCTAAACTAGGATCCTTTCAAAGCAAGAGCACATCAAAGATCTAACCTTTTCAACATTAAAAGGCCCGATCTTTGAGATTCAAGTCTCTTAATTTCAATATTTCAAGTTCAAGTTTAATATTTCAAGTTCAAGTTCAAGTATTCCAAGTTCAATATTTCAAGTTCAATATTTCAAGATTCAAACTTTCAAGTTCAAATTCTATATGCAAAATCTAGGATACTTTGGGATGAGCAACTTCTCCCAAGTTGAGATTTTTTGGCTTTGAATTCGTGTCGAGCGCACTTATTTTTAAGTAGTCGTTTGGCGTTCGGATCTCATGTGCCCAAGTACAAATTTCAATATTGCAATTTCAATTATGCACCTTTCAATTCCGCAATTTCAATTCCGCAATTTCAATTCCGCACCTTTCAATTCCGCAATTTCAATTCCGCACTTTCAATAACGCATTTCAATAACGCATTTTAATTCCGCAACTTTACTTGCCTAGTCCTTCTAGGCAATGTGGACCTACTCCCTAGTCCATCTCTAGGGGATCTTGTATTTACTAATTCCGCACTTATTTACTATTGTGATGTTGCTTTATTATTTTCTTTATTGCTTTCATCACCGCACATGCTAAATACAACAAAATGCAAGGTTACATCACGCTTAACAAAGATAATTTTTTGGACAAACCGATCATAGGTTCCCTTAAATTAACTTTAAAGCAAAGTGACCACCGTACAAAGTAGGAATTCTATTTGTCCTAAACTCAAACCCACATAGTCTAAACTAGGATATTTTCGAAAATGTTGTGCCACGTACTTGAATAATTTCTAAAGCTCGCGGAATAAGAATCTCGTTCCCGTGCCCGGATCTCACCCATCCGTTTCGAAGATTCAAAGCCATATCCAATCGAGTCACTCTTGGTCTCTCCAAACGAGACCCTAAAATAATGTTTGGTGGCGACTCCTTCAAGATCCAAAAATAAGGTTTCTAAAAACCGCCCCTTGTAGGGAAAAAGCAATTTGACTCACCACGACAAAAAAAAAAACCCCTACAATTCTGGCGACTCCACTTGGGAATTTCTAATTTCAATTTCGAAAATGCGAGCAGATTTCGATCAGCAAGCCACTGATCTGCTTAAGTACTGGATGCCAGCACTGGCGCCAGGCGCAGCCACCTGCACCAAACGCCGCTGCCTGCATCCAGGACAGTGGCTCACAGTGGCCTGTTGCCCACTTTTGCTCCACTTTTCGTGTTGGGAGTTAGTCTATTTTTGAGTCTTGAAGGACGCTCCCAAACCTCGAGAACGAATGCCGAAAAACGAGCTTTTCAAATACAACATTCAAGTACGATTTCATTTTCAATTTCTAGGCATTTCATGCATTTTTCGAAAACCATATTTGTGCAAAATGAATTTCTACCTTGCCCAAACAGATGTGTTCTACATTCGGGCTAGCCCCGGGGGCAACAAAATGGTGACTCTCCATACGGTTCCCGACCAAAGTGTGTGACCATTTCCGCGCCTACCGATACTTGGCATTTACTTGACATTCCCGATGTCAAGTATGGAGGCCGTCTGCAGACACACACGTCCCTTAGGCGGATGTGCAAGTTGTCGTCGAATCCGTCTCTTAGTCAAGTACCTTTTGACACCCAAAGCCGACCACTTGCATCATACAAAAACTTAGACCGACCTTAGGTTGAGAACTTTGCATGTCGCATTCATATTCATGTTTAGTGTGACAACGTCCTATTTGTGCATTGTGTGGGCGTCTTTGCACGCGTGAATGGCTAACCTCGAATTCTAGCTTTGCCAAAACCAATTAGCCTCCAACTAGGAAACCAAACCCCTAGGAGCATCATTCAAACCTCATGCATCTAAATCGCCGATTTAAGGTCTTTTAGGAGTGCCACTCCATTTGATTCAAAACCCTCAAACACGCCTGACGCACAAAATGCCAAATTTCAAATTCAATCCAATGGCGTCATAATGCCGGATTTTCTAGTCCAAATTCCAAGTTTCAAATTCAAATTCAATCCAACGGCGTCATAATGCCGGATTTTCTAGTCCAAATATCAAATTTAAATTCAATCCAATGGAGTCATAATGCCAGATTTTCTAGTCCAAATTCCAAGTTTCAAATTCAAATTCAATCCAACGGCGTCATAATGCCGGATTTTCTAGTCCAAATTCCAAGTTTCAAATTCAAATTCAATCCAACGGCGTCATAATGCCTGATTTTCTAGTCCAAATTTCGAGTTTTAATTTCAAAGTCCAAATCCAACGGCGACATAATGCCGGATTTTCCCATTCGAATTTCAAATTCAAGTTCAAATCCAACAGCGTCATAATGCCGGATTTTCCAATTCAAACTTCAAGTCTCAAGTTCAAAACTCAAATCCAACGGCGTCATAATGCCGGATTTTCTAGTAAAAATTTCAAATTCCAAATTCAAAACCCGAATCCAACGGCGTCATGCCGGATTTTCTAGTTCAAACATTCAAGTCTTCAAACCTCAAGTTCGAGTTGCCAATTTCAATCTCAAAACCTCAAATTCAAATGTTCAAATTCATGTCGTCGTAATGCCGACTCTTCCATTCCATATTCCAAAAATCAAGTTCAAAATTTCTAATCTCAAGTCCTATATTCGAAGCTTCCAATTCCAAATCCATGCTGACAAATTTTCCTCATTCAATCTCATTTTTCAAACACTTCAAAATCCCAAGTCCACGGCGGCATGATGCCGGACTTTCCAAATTCAAGGCCTCACATTCCATATGCAAGAATGCGTCTTTTCCATATTCGCATCAAATTCAAACTTCGAGCTCATCTTCAAGCTACAAAAAATCCTTGTCTTCCAAATACAAAATTCGAAATATTTCCAACGGGTTGAAAATCCCCTGAAATAATACAAACCCCTTTTCCAAATACTACCAACGGGTTTAAAGTCCCCTGAAACAGTACAAATTCCAAATTTCACATTCTATTCTCGGGTTGAAACTCCCCTAAAATATTCCAAGATCCAATGGATTGAAATTCCCCTAAAATATTGACGGGTTGAAATTCCCTTGATATAATACAAAATCAATTCCCTTTCAATCGGGTTGAAACTCCCCTAAAATACTTCGAAACCCAGTGGGTTGAAATTCCCTTGAAATAATACAAAATTCAATCTCCTAATACAAGTCCAAAATGGGTTGAAATTCCCCTAAAATAGTTCAATTTCCAAAAGGTCGAAATGTTCTTTTTTCGATATTCCAAGTTCTAGTACAAAGAATAAACTTCCACAAAAGAATGAAGGCTCCTCTCAAATATTTCCAACGGGTCGCAAATCCCGAATACAAGTACAAAATGCAAAATCTCGAATCTTCGGAGTGGCACTTAGTGTCAATTCTAGGTCTCATTCATTGCATGCATATCATATCATGTGTCGGGAAGTTCAAGTTCTAAAGTTCTAAATCATGCGGTGTGTCCTAACTAGGAGTCCAAGGATCCTGTGGGTTCGCCGAAGAGGAGAGAGGTTGAAAAGAACTCCATCAGCCCTAGCCTCACTCATAGCCGGCATCGAATGAGCAGCCAGTTCATCTCCTACAAATCAAACTTCAAGTCCCTTTCAAGAATCAGTCCAAATGTCTGCCCCCGATCAACTCACCCAACTCATAGTAGATGTCGCCAGTCTTAGCACCAATGTGGAGAGCATAAGCAACCGACTGGGTATTGTGGAGCAGGCCGCACCCACCGTGACTTAACCAAAAAAATCGAGAGTCTGGTCAGTAAGGTCACCAATCAAGAGAACTATTTTGACACCTCAATGGAAGACAACCTCGAGGGGAAGGCGACTCTGCCAGACAAATTCTCCACCAATGACATTCCCAAGTTCAGGTCCACCGAAAATCCTAAATATCACCTCAAGAACTTCAGAGCTACAATGGCCATCAAGGGAGTCGAACTCGAGCTATACCCTGTGGTATTTCCTATGTCTCTGGAACCTGTCTGCCAGAAATGGTACTATTCACTCAAGGAACATCAAACATGTACATGGGAAGCAGTTGCTCGAGCATTCTGGAGCAGTATCAGCCCAACATTCAACTTCAAACTACTCTAAGGGAGATAGAGGTTCTCAGGCAAGGGCCTCAGGAAGGCTTCACTAATTCCCTCAACCGATGGAGAGAAATGGCATCCCAAATGGTGACCCGGCCCTCCGAGAGAGAATTGGTCAAGATCTTTATTGTTGGTCTTCTTCCGAAATACAATACTCACATGAAGTACCTAGGCTTGGAGAGCTTCAAGAGAACCTACGACATCGGGGTCGATATAGAGGATGACCTGATGAAAGCACCAGCAGCCCCGGCTCTATAAGCTGAAAAGTGGAAGGGTAAGAGACCTTAAGCGACACACAATGTCCACGAGGTCAACGCCCTGGAGGCTCCTCAAGGCCCAAAAGCCAAATAATTTCAAGAACAACACCAATCAGCGCAACTTTCAGGGCACACCGCAAAGAGTCTTTACAAACCTCGAAATGTCTTACAGCGAGGCATTCGATCGGCTGGTCGAAAAGCAAGCCATCACACCAATCGGTCCTACACCCGATCCTCTAGTTGACAAGAGATCCAAGAACTGGGATCCTGCAGCCCATTGCAAGTATCATCAAGGGAAGGGTCATGACATCGAAGACTGCTACAAGCTTAAGCATCTGATCCAGAACATGGTCGACAACAAGACATTACCCCTACCTCCAGGAGCCAAACAAACTCCCTCAGTCCAAGCCATCTCCTATGACTGTGAAGATTAAGAAGAGGAATTTCCATGCAACTTAATTTCTACAATATACAAGCCAGGTTACGAGCTGATGGTTCCAAGCTTCTGCCATCTCCTTCCAAGTGCTCAAAACTGGGTAATCCCCGAACCTAGGGTAACCACCGACATTTAAGAAAACATTTGTCCCCTCGCCACCTTGAAGGCCTTGGGCTTCTCCGAATACGATCTCATGCTGAGTGCTCAGCAGACCGTCAAACTCCAAGGTGTCACATACAAAGTCCTGGGAGTCCTCGAATTGGTCTTCTCCTTGGATACCTATTACAACAGTGCTGAATTCCTAGTTATCGACGTGCCAGCCAACTTCGATCTACTATTCGGAGAGCCTTGGTTCGGGGAAACATTGGACGGCCCTGCCTGCCTCACCCTCAAAGGTTCGAGCTTCCGAGACACTTCCATCAAACAAAAGCCAGATGTGCGCCAGGAAAAAGATGAGTGCATCCAAGAATACTACTATAGGTGGGAAATCTCCGCCTGTACAATCATGCCTGAGCTGCCAGAGGGAAAAATGGTGAGAAAGTTCCTCTTAGGGCTCAATACTTCATGCAAAGGCAGCTTCGCTGCATTTTCCTACAGCACGTGGGACCAAGTCTGGGATCAAGCCCTGAAGATCTGTGCATGTAGCCCCATCTTCGATGATTATGACAATGATGTGGATGTTTGGGAATACCCCGAGAACTATCTTTACGATTCGAGTCTTTGTCCAAGTCCAGAGTCTGTCTTTCAATTTTCGAGTCTAGCAATGAGTCTAAGAGTCTAGGACTAGAGTCTTGCATCAATCAAGAGCCTCTAAAGGCCGAGCTTCAAGTCAAAACAGTCGATGTAATGATTGCCGATTTCAATAACATTTCCATTTTTACTTACTATTCGAGTTCTAATTCAAAACACAATCCTCATCCAAACAACTTTGCTTCACAAGAAATTGACCTTGAAATTCTAAAAGCTATCGAAAATCATGAAAACAGGACGCCCATAATTGAGGAAACAGAAAAAATCAACCTTTCTAACAACAGTGATTCAAAACTAATTCAGATTGGTTTAACTCTTTCTCAAGCAGAGCGGGATGATCTTATCAAGCTACTTTCTGAGTACATAGACGTCTTTGCATGGTCATATCATGATATGCCAGGGGTTGATCCAAGCATCGGTCAGCATACAATTCCCCTCAATTCAGGTTCAAAGCCCATCAAGTAGAAACTCCGTCGCATGAAACAGGACGTTTTCCTCAAAATTCAAGAAGAGGTCTCCAAGCAGCTAGAGGCCGGGTTTATTCGAGAAGCAAAATATCCAGATTGGATCGCAAATGTCGTCCTAGTTCCAAAGAAAGTCGGCAAAGTACGAATGTGTGTGGACTACAGAGATCTTAACAGGGCCAGCCTTAAAGGCGGTTTTCCATTGCCTCACATCGACATCTTGGTCGACAACACCGCAAATCATGCCTTACTCTCTTTTATGGACGGGTATGTAGGCTACAATCAGATTCCCATGGTAGAGGAGGATATGGAGAAAACAACCTTCATCACTCAGTGGGGTAAATATTGCTACACAGTCATGCCGTTCGGACTAAAGAACGCAAGGGCTACCTATCAAAAAACAGCCACAGCCATCATGAGCGATATGATTCACAGGGAAATTGAGGTATATGTCGATGACATGATTGTCAAATCCAAAGAGCGACACGAGCATACCTCGGTACTTCAAAAGTTTTTCAACAGGCTCAGGCAATACAACATGAGACTCAATCCTCAAAAGTGCGCATTCGATGTAACCTCGGGCAAGTTGCTCGGATATGTTATCAGCTCTCAGGGCATCGAGGCTGACCCTTAGAAAATCAAAGCAATTCTAGAGATGCAACCACCAACGAATGAAAAGGAAATTTGGGGTTTTCTCGGCAGATTACAATATATCAGTAGGTTCATTTCAAGACTGACAATGATCTGTGAACCGGTATTTCGAAAGCTCCGGAAAAGCGAGCCCTAAGTGTGGGATGACGACTGTCAGCATGCGTTTGACACTATCAAAGACTATCTCTCCAATCCACCAGTGCTAAAGCCAGCCATGCCAGGGATTCCCCTTATGCTTTACCTTACAACAACAGAATCAGCAATTGGGGCCATGCTCGCCCAAGAAATTGAAGGTAAGGATAATGTTGTATACTACATAAGCAAAAAGATGATCGAGTACGAGACCAAATACACTCAGCTCGAGAAACTCAGCATCGCCTTGGTTTGGGCCACAAAGAAAATACGGCACTACATGCTCTCCCATATAGTACATGTAATCAGCAAAGCAGATCCTCTCAAATATCTATTCGAAAAACCAGCTCTCAACGGACGGTTGTCCAGATGGTTGGTCATGCTAGCAGAATTCGATCTCAAATACATCCCGCAAAAGTCCATCAAGGGTTCAGCAGTCTCAGATTTCCTAGCCAAATGTCCCATCGAGGCAGAAGAGGAGGATTACGACTTACCCGACGAGCAAATCTTAATGACAAGTGATGACAGTTGGTCAATGTATTTTGACAGTGCTTCAAATCAGAACGGATGTGGTGTTGGAGTAATTCTAGTAGCCCCAGACGGCACTCACCTTCCTATATCAGCAAAACTGCAATTCAACGTCACAAACAATGCGGCAGAATATGAAGCATGCATCATGGGCCTGGAAGCCGCCATAGCATTAGGTGTCCAGAAACTTCGAGTATACGGGGATTCCTCCCTAATCATCAATCAAATTTCCGGCAAATGGAAAGTAAGGAGCGAGAGCTTGGCTCCATACCAGTCCTATCTTGAGCAGCTGTCTGAGAAAATAGAAGAACTTCGCTATACATACCTCCCAAGAGAGGAGAATCAATTCGCCGATGCACTGGCAAAGCTGGCCTCAATGATCAACATTCCAAACGGCATGGCCGAAATGCCACTTACAATTGAAACGCATCAAGAAGAAGCATATGTCCATGCTATTGACGACGTCGAGCAAGACAGAGATGAACCTTGGTTTACAGAAATTCAAATATATCTGCAAAATTCATAGTATCCCTCACACTTCTCAAGCAAGAATCAAAGGGCTCTGCGACTACAATCAGTCAATTTCGTCATACAAGGCGGCGTTCTATACAAGAGGTCCCTTGGCGGCCCTAACCTCCAATATGTTGACAAGCACGAAGCTCAAAGAGTCATGGACAACATACATGCTGGAGTCTGTGGCACCCACATGAATGGGAAGATGTTGGCCCTCAAAATCATCAGGGCTCGATACTACTGGACTACCCTCGAACGGGATTGCTACTTCTTTGTCAAAAAATGTCCTACTTGTCAAAAGTGTGCGAATCTAAATCACATTCCTCCATCATTGCTATACTCTCAATCATCACCGTGGCCATTCTCAGCCTGGGGTATCGACGTCATTGGCAAAGTCACTCCAACGGGCACCGGGGGTCATGAGTTCATACTGGTTGCTATCGACTACTTCACTAAATGGGTCGAGGCCAGGTCATTCAAAGTGTTGGGTTCCAAGAAAGTGGCCCAGTTCATACAAGAAAACATCATATGCAGATACGGAGTTCCTCGCGAGTTCATTAGTGACCAGGGAACCCATTTTCAAGGAGAGTGTGAAGACCTATTCACCGAGTACAAAATCCAACATCATCGCTCTTCGCCTTATCGCCAACAAACCAATGGGGCAGTCGAAGCAGCCAACAAGAATGTCAAAGCCATCATCATGAAAATGACAACCAATTACAAAGACTGGCCCCAAAAGCTGCACTTCGCATTGTGGGGATATCGAACTTCAATTTGCACATCAACTGGCGCAACTCCATTTTCATTGGTCTATGGAATGGAAGCGGTACAACCTATCGAGCTGGAGATACCTTCTCTAAGGATAATCCTCGAAAGAAAAATACCAGAAGCTGCATGGGTACAAGCAATGTATGATGAGCTAATCATGCTTGATGAGCATCGGCTTCAAGCCGCTCACCACGTACAAGTCTATCAGCGCCGAGTGGCCAGACATTTCAACAAAAGGGTCAGAACCCGAAACATCAAGGAAGGCGAGCTTGTCCTGAAAGCCCTTCGCAAAAGCATCATGGACCCAAGGGGAAAATTCAAACCCAACTGGGCAGGCCCATACATTGTCAAGAAAATCCTCTCCGGGGGAGCAGTCGAACTACCAGACATCGATGGAACAGAATTCAGATCTCTGATAAACCTCGATCAACTCAAGAAGTTCTATGTCTAAGTTCCATGTGTTCAAATTCAAGAATTCAATTCAAGTCCTGTAAGGTCGTTAGAACTACGTCCGGCCTGATTCCTTAACGGGACACGTAGGCAACCTCATTTCGAGGCTCGGCCACTTTAATACAAAAAAAATCAAAATTTCCTCAATTAAGGGCATCCTAAAAATCAAATCAAATCAAATTCAAAATTCAATTGTTGTTGTCTTTATTCCAAACGTGCCAATTCAAAGCAAAGCATGTTCAAGCGGAATTTAACAATAACTATTTATTTGGCTCTAAGGCCTTCAAAGCTAATTCGAATACAAGGAAAGGATCAAGTGAAGCAAAGTTCAAAGCCTTTTCACTTCCTAAACACATTTTCTAAACACATTTTCTAAACACATTTTCTAAACACATTTTCCAAACACATTCTTGAAACACAACTCCTTCCAATACAACTTCAAAAACATTAGCCTACAAAGATCTAGGGTCGGGCGACTATGCTCCTGAGTCTTGGCACCTTGAGTACTATCCCCTGGCTCCTCCCGCAATCAATCATCAATCTTCCCCTTGCCCAGGCGGCGGGAGAAGGAACTTGCTAGCCTTCCAAGACGGGAGGATGACGAACCTCCTTTGGACTCCGAACGGTCAAGCACCGGACGGGCCACACTCCCATCACCTTAATCATAGTTAGTTGATGCAGGACGTCTAGCTCTAGATCCTCGGACTCTTGCTGGTCCGGAGAGAGAAATGTCCCTCTGGCTTAGGCCTCTCATCCAAACAATTTATCCCGCAGACAGAGTATCAGGCTCGGGCGGGTATTGAACACTCAAGAATGGTTTGGCGACTCAATACCGCCTCCAAATTTCAATACGATTTGCATTCAGCGCAACAGGTTTCGGGTTCTCTTCAGTACAGTCCGGGATCTCCTGTCTTAAGCCATACTATCTCATCACTCGAGCAGGCGAGTAGTAGACCAGCATTGTGAGGCTTGGCACCCTCAAAGCAGTAGAACCAGGGGCATGCCTCATGGCAGCAATTCCCCACCAAGGAACTACCCACCTTATACAAGATCCAATTCCAGAAAGTGCGCTTCGCCACTCATCCAAAGAAAGCCGGCCATACACCATGGGCCGCACAGTGAACCCCTTTCTATTATAGCGTTCCATGTTCTCCGGTGGTGCCACCAGCATGAGCCTCTCCATAAGCCAGACCTTGGGGAGTATACAAGAAAAACAATTCATATTCAACCTTCAAAATACAAGTACAAATTCAATATACAAGAAAGCTCGAGATCCTTACTTGGAGTAACACCGGACTTCCCGACGGCAAGGAAGAGGGGTCCGACTTCAGCATGTCAAGGCCCATCAATGTTTCTCCAATCACGAGCGGCATTGGGTCCCGGCCACTAGCAAACTGCTCTACAATCTCTTTTAGGGAGGCATCACCACGCCAAACCCCTGTTTCCAAAAGAGGAAGCGAGCAAAGATGCAGAAACTCGAGGCCCTCAAGCGGAAAACTTTGGGAACATCAAGCCCAACAAAGTAGGTGACAAGGAGGGACAAATCCACCCCTCTACCATATACAACAACACTCAAAAGTGGGGGCTTCAAGCCCAAATATCTTTCAAAGCCCAAGAAAAAGTGTTCTTCAACACTAGGCATTCATGGCTCTGGCATAATGGGCCACCCCAATATGGCGCTAAATTCCTCAAGGAGAGGACATACCTCATTATTTCCAAAGCGGAAGACATGATGATTTGGATCCCAAGCCTCCAGAGCAGCAAGAAGGAAGTGCACATCAAGCTTTACAAACCGGAAAGAAGCGAGGACCCCAAGATGCAGGCCATCGAGCTCCCTCTTCTCCAATTTGCCTAACGAACCAAGCCACGAGTTAAAGGCATTTTCAAAAGACATAGCCATATTCTCTCTTCTTTTTCGTGAGGAAGTAGTATGCACAGAACAGCAGGGAAGGATTGTTGCACAAAAATGATCCGACAAGCTCCCTATTTATACAAGAGTCGGCTTGCACGACAGCACGCTGGTGCCAGGCGCCGAGACCTGCGCCAAACGCAGGGGCCTGCAGCAAAGGACGAGGCCACCATCCTCTTTTATGACTCCGAGTACACACCCTTTAGTGTTTCGGACAGCAGAGTACAACCTCCATTATTCAAGATTCCAAAGCCGCAAGCCGCGCAATTTCAAGCAGTCCGAGTCAGCGCTTCAGGCAATTTCGGGTCAATTTATTCAAATTTCAAGAATTCTAGTCCTAGATCGGCGTCCTAAGTCGAGTTTGCAAATGCATAGCAAAAATTGAATATGCTTTGACTTGCGCTTTTCCTAACCAAAAAACCTCAGTCAAAGTGGGGGCTTATAGTGGGTATATACACCCGAAAAAATGGGCAAATTTTTTCAAATTTTTTGCAAATTCCTCATGCATGCATATAGCTACAAATTTCAAAGGCACATACAATGCATACAAGTTCAAATTTTCAAGCATAAAAAAAACAAACTTCAAAATTTCAAACCAATTCAAGTTCAAAACCATACAACCATACAAAATTCAAGTTCCAAACCGTACAAATCCATACAAATACAAACCAAGGAAAGCTGGAACTCGCTACCATGTAGGGTCAGTCCGAGTCATCATCAGTCGTGATGTCAATCACAGGCTCCTTGTCCCTGTTTCGGCTCCTAAAGCGCTCCAGATCCCGATACAGCTCCGTCCTAGGGGTACGAGGATGCTGCTCCGAGATACGAAGAGTGCCAGGGGAGGCATAGACTCCCTGCTGAGAGGAAGGGTATTGATAAGGCGGCGGCATCGCCATGAACTGGTACGGCGCCCCAAACATCTGAGCCTGACGCATCCTCTCCATCTCCGACCAGTAAGACCAAGCATCCGCACCCCCAAAAGAATGCCTGGTAGGATCAGCATGTACAAAAGGGGCAGCTCCCCTCTCAGCACCAGAATGCCTCTGGAAAGTACCAGCACTGGACCCCTATCCCAGATCCAAGCTCGGTCCTTCCTGCCTCAACGAAGTCTCCGCCTGGGGCTCCCTGTCAACGGAACCTCTACGACCTCGACGGCGCTCCTATACAAAGCACAAATTTCAAGAATCAGACATCCAAGTTCGAATTTCCAGAATGCAAATTTCAAAAGTCAAGAAAAGCACCTCTCTGTCCCGGCCAGAAAGCTTCTGGGTCAGCTTGGCACAATGCCTCTTCAAGGAATCAATCAAAAGCATTTAGCGACGCACTCTCACCCGAGGCGCCTGCATACAAAATTCAAGATCAATTTCCAGATTTAAGATTACAATCAATTTCAAGCAAATACAAGTACTTACAGCGGCATAATTCTCAGGTACAACATCATACGATCTCCGGTGCGGAGGAGAAGCTACAAGAATGGTCACCTCCACCTGTTCCCCGTCCGAGTCCTCATATCGGATGACCCTATCAGCATAGGGAATGTCCTCAGGATCAACCTGTTAGGTTATGATACATATGAACAACATAAATCATGCGGAAAAACCTTAATGCCAGGAATCATATTAATTGCACATAATCATATAATTAGTCTAGGATGCATACACTTTGTAGCGTGCCCTCCCTAGCTGCGCCCGAACCGAACAAGAACAAGTCTTTAGGACTCCAAGTGTCGTCCCTCCGTAGAAAGTCCACAGCACGTCCGGACCCGCCTTAAGATTGACCAACTAGAATCGCCCTTAAGGTACTATTATTTTCGGCTAAATAAGGCAAGAGTTTTGACTGATTTTTCTGCTTAAAAATCCTAGCTTTGAATACTTGAAATCTCGCGTATAAATTTGTGACCCTAGGCACATATTTATAGAGTATGGAAAAGGACTTAGAATCCTATTTGAATACCAATTAGTTTAATTAGAATCCCTTTAGGACTCTATTAAATAAATTCTATCTACGAGGATTAGGATTTAATCATAGAACGAATTCCAATACCTTTAGGATTCGTATCGCACACAACCGCACACGAGCACGAGCACCGCACAGCCCGCGCAAGCCTCGCGGCCCACGCGAGCTGCACAGCTCACAGCCCATTTGCTCGCAGCCCACATAGCTCGCGCGCGCGCCATGCCTTGTTGGGCCTGGCCTTGCGCTGGGCCTGGAGAGGCTTTGGAAGCGTGTGTTGGTGCGCATGGCTTGCTGGACGCAGGCCTGGCTTCGTGCTGGGCCTTCGTCTAGCAAGTCTCGTCCGATGCTAATTCGTACGATGCGCTTCCGATTAAATTCCCGATTCCGGAATTCATTTCCGATACGAACAATATTTAACATTTCCGATTCCGGAATTAATTTCCGTTTCGAACAAATATTTAATATTTCCGTTTCCGGAATTATTTTCCGATTCCGATAATATTTCCGATTCTGACAATATTTCCGTTTCCGGCAATATTTCCGATTCCGGTAATATTTCCATTTCCGATAATATTTTCCGATACGTACCATGTTTCCGTTTCCGGCAACATCTACGACTTGGATAATATTTATATTTCCGATACGATCCATCTTTCCGTTTCCGGCAATATCATCGTTTCCAGAGTATTCATTTACTTGCCTTTGACGATCTCAGCTCCCACTGAAACCAAGATCCGTCGATTCCGAATATCCATAGATGGAGTATTTAATGCCATTAAATACTTGATCCGTTTACGTACTATTTGTGTGACCCTACGGGTTCAGTCAAGAGTAAGCTGTGGATTAATATCATTAATTCCACTTGAACTGAAGCGGCCTCTAGCTAGGCATTCAGCTCACTTGATCTCACTGAATTATTAACTTGTTAATTAATACTGAACCGCATTTTTTAGACTTAACATTAATGCATACTTGGACCAAGGGAATTATTTCCTTCACAACCTCCTCCTCCTACAAACATACAATTATACAATCATACAAGAATACAAAAATACGAGATACAGGATTCAAAATTCCAAAGCTCACCGGCAGTACGAAGCGTTTAAACTCAATGCTTTATTATCTCAAAACTACATTGTATTTTGAATTCACAAGCACCAATCGGTTCGCCATTCGACTTTGATACTCAAAAACAACCATAAAAGTCGCTAAAAGAAACGTACATTTAAAATTACTCATTTTCTCTCATTTCCGTGAATCGTTCTTGGATTCACTACCAATCGAGGAAATTTACTGTTACCTTTCTAAAAGGATTTACTGCAGTACAAGATATTTAATTATAAACAATAATTAAAACATACATTGAAGCATGCAAAGTCTAAACATTTATCATGAGTAATAACTTGAAAATTAAAGCAATCATGCAATTTCATTCAAATTTATTGTTCCGGCAGGTGTGACTAAAATGATTCCAAGACCCTAAAATCATTGAAGAATTAAGCACATTATGTATTTTGACTCAATTCTAAAATATTTTAGGTCAGCAAAAGCCTTTTGCTAATAGTCTAGAAACTACTCTTGGTTAATAGGTACGTCTAAGGACTTATTAGGTAAACCTATCAATTTTGCCACGACATAAAAGGACTCCTTACTTATATCGTTGAGTTTCACCAAAACTAACATGTACTCACAATTATTTGTGTACCTTACCCCTTTAGGACCAATAAGTAACACCTCGCTGAGCGTAAAACTATTACTAGATTGATGTAAAGGTTATCCAAGTAAGTGTTATTTTGGCATGGCACCTTTTAACTCAATTTTTAAACTTTGGAACTTAAGGCTCTTACTATGTTGGTTAGATTTTAAGTGAACTAAAATCCTTAATCATGCTACATAATCAAGCCATAATCTCATGCATAATTAAGACATATTTAAAGCAATAAATAACTTAAAACATGCATAAGATAAATGTGATCTAGTATGGCCCGACTTCATCTTGAAGCTTCAACTTCAAAGTCCGTCTTGAAAATGGATTGGAAACTCCGTCTTGAATTTCACCATGGGAGGCGCCATTTTCTTCAAATAGGATAAGCTAAAATTAAACTAATTACAACTATTTGATGGTACGCACACCATATTTGAATTGAAAAAATAAACTTTAGTGTATTAGACCAATTACGTTCAAATTAATGGTACGCAGACCATATTTACTATCCTATTTGAGCCATACTAGTCACTTCATAACCTACAAAACAGTACATATACAATATATACCATTCACCCATTCATTATCATGAATAGCCCACATAGCTGGTTAGTAAAACACATTGTTATGCATCACATAAATATTTGCAGCAATAAATCAAGGACACCAATAATCTACCAATTATTCAGTCCTTATTAATTCTAATCAAGTTGTTTTAACCTTAAGGATTTGTAGAACTAATCAAGAGTTTATGACTAAAAATGCTCCCACTTAAACCAATAACTTTATATGCTTTACTAATTTTAAACATAAAAATGTATTTCTAGTCTAACCGGAAACATACAAGTTTAATCAAAATTTAAAGCTCATATAAAATTATAATCGAATCCATTAATTTATTTTCAGTTGAATTAAACGAATTTAAATTAATTCAAGGTTTAATTTTAGTAAAATAATTAGTATAAATTAAAATTTATAATAATTATCATAATCAAAATTAAATCCCGAGAAAACAATTTAAATTATTAATTTTAAAATTAATTAAAATTATTTCCGAACTGAAAATTCAAAATTAAAAACAAAACGTATCAATCGTCGCAAGACGAGGCACTTGGGCTTGCGCCCAAACCCCGTCGAGCCACGAGGCAACTACGCCCCGCTCGATCGATCGTTGCACAAGGCACACACAACCATACGCCACACGCAGCCACACGCCACACACACACACAGCCATCGCTGGCCACGCTGTGCGCAGCCTCTGTGCTGTGTCGCGTCTGCTGTTGCTTTCCCTCGCGAGGCATCGCTCGCTGCACGCGAGCCAGCGCTTGCTGGCGCGAGGCATTGCGCGCTGTGGCGCAACACGCTTGCTGCCCACACGTGACTGCTCGTAGTGCCTTGCCTATTGCCCACGCCCATCGCACAGCACACACGGCCAGCACCTCTGCCTCGCGCGCGCGCCATGCTTTGTTGCTTGCTGCATTCGTACCGCATGGGTGACGAGCTCCCTTGCTCGTCGTCGCGTGCCCGCACTATACAACACCCCTTTAGGGTAACACGTAGCGTCCATTTCTTTATGTGTGCAACATTTATGAGCGTTTTTCATAAAAATTTTTAATTTTTAATTCAAAATTAATGGCAAATTAATAAATCATATTAATTTCATAATTTTAGGGCGAAAAATCGAAAATTTATTAATCAATTAATTTCCGATTAACATGGATTCAAATCTGGGTCATAAAAATTTAAAATTTATCACAAATTAACAATTTTTATGGTGGTTTTTAATCATGGATAACTAATTAAATCATTAATTAATTATGAAAATCAAATCGATTCTAAATTATTCGAATTTCAACAAATTAATCATAATTACAAATTAGGTTGTATAATTAACAAGTCTAGGCATTCAAATTTGTTAAACATATACAGTAGGTCAATAAAAAATTCAAGATTTATCAACAAGAATCGCAAATATTCAATTTAACATCTTAAATTTACAAACTTTGGCGTTCGAAAAACTAAAACCTCCGAAAAGTCATAGTTAGGCTTCGAATTTGGGAATTCTGGGTTCGGCCGAATGCCTTTTACATGCGAAATTAACACAAAAATCACTCGATTTGGTTGAGTAACGAAGAAACTGTCGAAAAACTGCGTACATATAATTAAATAAACGCAATTTGCAATTAATTAACAATTACGAAAATTAATCACCCCTTTTTAATTCTTTGCAAATTTGTAAAATTTAACCATGTTTAAGCAATTATAGATTATGCAATTAATAAGGGGCTCGTGATACCACTGTTAGGTTATGATACATATGAACAACATAAATCATGCGGAAAAACCTTAATGCCAAGAATCATATTAATTGCACATAATCATATAATTAGTCTAGGATGCATACACTTTGTAGCGTGCCCTCCCTAGCCGCGCCCGAACCGAACAAGAACAAGTCTTTAGGACTCCAAGTTTAGTCCCTCCGTAGAAAGTCCACAGCACGTCCGGATCCACCTTAAGATCGATTGACCAACTAGAATCGCCCTTAAGGTACTATTATTTTCGCTTAAATAAGGCAAGAGTTTTGACTGATTTTTGTGCTTAAAAATTCTACCTTTGAATACTTGAAATCTCGCGTATAAATTTGTGACCCTAGGAACATATTTATAGAGTATGGAAAAGAACTTAGAATCCTATTAGAATACCAATTAGTTTAATTAGAATCCCTTTAGGACTCTATTAAATAAATTCTATCTACTAGGATTAGGATTTAATCATAGAACGAATTCCAATAGCTTTAGGATTCGTATCGCACACAACCGCACATGAGCACGAGCACCGCACAGCCCGCGCAAGCCACGCGGCCCACGCGAGCTGCACAGCTCGCAGCCCATTTGCTCGCAGCCCACATAGCTCGCGCGCGCCATGCCTTGCTGGGCATGGCCTTGCGCTGGGCCTGGCGAGGCTTTGGCAGCATGTGTTGGTGCGCATGGCTTGCTGGACGCAGGCCTGGCTTCGTGCTGGGCCTTCGTCTAGCAAGTCTCATCCGATGCTAATTCGTACGATGCGCTTCCGATTAAATTCCCGATTCCGGAATTCATTTCCGCTACGAACAATATTTAACATTTCCGATTCCGGAATTAATTTTCGTTTCGAACAAATATTTAATATTTCCGTTTCCGGAATTATTTTCCGATTCCGATAATATTTCCGATTCTGACAATATTTCCGTTTCCGGCAATATTTCCGATTCCGGCAATATTTCCATTTCCGATAATATTTTCCGATACGTACCATGTTTCCGTTTCCGGCAACATCTACGACTTGGATAATATTTATATTTCCGATACGATCCATATTTCCGTTTCCGGCAATATCATCGTTTCCGGAGTATTCATTTACTTGCCTTTGACGATCTCAGCTCCCACTGAAACCAAGATCCGTCGATTCCGAATATCCATAGATGGAGTATTTAATGCCATTAAATACTTGATCCGTTTACGTACTATTTGTGTGACCCTAGGGGTTCAGTCAAGAGTAAGCTGTGGATTAATATCATTAATTCCACTTGAACTGAAGCGGCCTCTAGCTAGGCATTCAGCTCACTTGATCTCACTGAGTTATTAACTTGTTAATTAATACTGAACCGCATTTATTAGACTTAACATTAATGCATACTTGGACCAAGGGCATTATTTTCTTCACAACCTCCTCCTCCTACAAACATACAATTATACAATCATACAAGAATACAAGAATACGAGATAAAGGATTTAAAATTCCAAAGCTCACCGGCAGTACGAAGCGTACTGGTGGAGCAAGCCTCTTCAAGAAGTCCTCATAGCAACCCCTCCTATCTACAAAGCTCTCCCAATGGCGACAAACAGCATCGCCATTGTTCAAATAGAGCTGGGCGAGTTCACCGTCTAGCGCTAACATGGACTCCGGTGGGTCCTTAGGGACAAGCCTGTTCCCCGTACTTTGCTGAAGGGACACGCGCTCCCCCAAGTACTACATATGGCGATACACGCCCGGGAATAAGACCTGCCTCAAAGACAAGAAATGGGCCCGAGCGGCCAAAACAGGTATGGGCCCGTCAGCAAAAGGACGCCAAACCACCTACACAGCAGACAATTCAGGCAACTATACAAAAACAAATACAAGAAGAACAAAACAGTACAAAAGTTTACCTCACTGACGGGTAGAACCCGCCAAGCTCTGCGGGAGGCCGGCAGAGGCACCCTCCTGCGCACCGCTCCTATCCAAGAGGCAGCATACGGGTAAGCCGCATTTCCAGTACGATCCGGCGCCACAGGAAGTGCTCGTACATCCAAATCTTTCAAAAAGCAGACAAAACATCAGTCAAATTCAAGATACAAGCATACAAGTACAAAATACAAAGTACAAGGAGTCCCATATACCTCCAGCACACTCCACAAAGCAGCGATGCTCGGCTCGCTCCCCGGTGCAGTCCGAGAAGCCCACTTCATCTCATACAAGAGGTGGCCATAGGCCATGCGACCCTAGTTGAGGCTCGAAACAGCCCTCAAATCCTGCAAAGCTGACAGGAAGCCGATGTGCACCCGGCTGTTCCTGCTCGGGGCCATCACCCTACTCAACAGATCCAAGAGGAAGAGCCGAACCCTCTGCTCCGCAGATATGCCCACACTACGGATAGCATCCATGATCACCGTCACGGAAGCATGAGTCTCATTATCCGCCAAATCAGCAACAGGGTCGAGCAAGTCCCTGGCGGTGTTCGAGAACCACTTCATCCCAGAATCAAGAATCACGTTCCTCTCAGAAAAGGGAAGGCTCGTAATCATGGAAAACTCGAAAGGGGTAATGGTGATCTCCCCTCATGCCATATGAAAAGTGTTGGTGGTATCCCACCACCGCTCCAGCAAATCCTGTAGTCGGGGTTTGGTCCCCGTCCTTCTCGGAATATCTCCCATGGCACGCCAGAAATCAACCAGGCCCGTTTGCAACCAGATCTCCATAGCCTCCTCGTCAGCACGAATGGCTCGAAAAGCCTTCTGAAGCTCCGCCAAGGACCAAAAGGTACGAAACGGCTCTCCATCGGCCTACAGATGGACGAATCAGCTCAAAACCTATACAAGTACAAGATACAAATTCAAAGTACAGTACAAGACTCACCAAGCCAGCGCGAGGCCGCTGAGACAAATGAAAGTCCGGTCGGAATGCTAGATCGGAAGGACTCCAACCAGTGCCAACGAAAGCGGGTAGACTCCGAGGAATCATGCCCCCCACCGGCACATTTGTAGCAGCCGCTTCATCATCCGAAGCGTCCTCCATAGCAGCTCGAACCACCGAGCGTTCAGCGAGCTTTCTTCGAGTGTGACGAGGCATACTAAGTCATGCAAAATACAAAACATCAAGATTCTAAACTGGGGGCTATCCTATACTAGCCTGTACGAAGTCAAAATTCAAAAAATCCCCAATGGCCGTACAAGTTTAAGTCAGGGATCTCTACTTCAAAAGAGAATCCTACACCAACGCCTAGGCTATCCACGCCAAGCAGGTATGCAAATTCTACACCAACGCCTAGGCTATCCATGGCGAAGAAGGTATGCAAAGTTCTACACCAACGCCTAGGCTATCCATGCCAAAGCAGGTATACAAGTTCTACATCAACGCCTAGGCTACCCATGCCGAAGCAAATACAAGTTCAAGGAAAATTTCAAAAATTCAAAAATTCAAGACTACAAGTTCCAACAGTTCAAATTCGAATGGCTATCAAACAATTTTCTACAAGATTCAAGAAGCCTAGCATCATAACAACAAGCATTTCAAAGTACAAGAAATTCAAAACTACATGCAATCCTAGAGTTATTTCATAAGCAAAACATGAAATACTCACATGGACAAGGCAAGAACAAGACCAAGGGGAGACAATTCGACCTTTGAGAGAGGAAAGAAAGCAAGAAAGCAAGAGATGGCTCTTCAAATGGCACGGCAAGGGGCGCTTATATAACGCAGCCCCGCGTCGAACGCCGAGCTCAGCGCCCAGCGCTGCCTGCTGCATGCGCGGGAATCTTCAGCGCGCGCGGTCTCCCGTGCTGATTGCACATCCTTTGCTGCTACGATTTTCTGCACCAGGCATCAAACATCAAATCGTGCTATTTTCCGAAAATACAGATATATACCTGTGTCTCCAAGTACAAACAGATGAATAATTCAAGGAAACAAGTCCAAAAAATACAACAATTTAGGCGTTCGACTCCCAACGGACCCAAGCTCTAGGAAAGTCAGCCGAAATTTTAAAATCCCAAGGGCCAGTAAAAAACTCTTGTCCCCAGTGAAGCACATCCCCAACGGATTTGAAGGAAATAATGCCCTTGGTCCAAGTATGCATTCTATGTTAAGTCTAATAAATGCGGTTCAGTATTAATTAACAAGTTAATAATTCAGTGAGATCAAGTGAGCTGAATGCCTAGCTAGAGGCCGCTTCAGTTAAAGTGGAATTAATGATATTAATCCACAGCTTACTCTTGACTGAACCCGTAGGGTCACACAAATAGTACGTAAACGGATCAAGTATTTAATGGCATTAAATACTCCATCTATGGATATTCGGAATCGACGGATCTTGGTTTCAGTGGGAGCTGAGATCGTCACAGGCAAGAAATGAATACTCCGGAAACGATGATATTGCCGGAAACGGAAATATGGATCGTATCGGAAATATAAATATTATCCAAGTCGTAGATGTTGCCGGAAACGGAAACATGGTACGTATCGGAAAATATTATCGGAAATGGAAATATTGCCAGAATCGGAAATATTGCCGGAAACGGAAATATTGTCAGAATCGGAAATATTATCGGAATCGGAAAATAATTCCGGAAACGGAAATATTAAATATTTGTTCGAAACGGAAATTGATTCCGGAATCGGAAATATTAAATATTGTTCGTATCGGAAATGAATTCCGGAATCGGGAATTTAATCGGAAGCGTATCGTACGAATTAGCATCGGACGAGGCCCGCTAGACGAAGGCCCAGCACGAAGCCAGGCCATCGCCCAGCGAGCCAACGCGCACCATCGCACGCCAAGCCTCGACCAGGCCTAGCCAAGGCCTTGGGCGCGCGCGCGAGAGCACAGCAGTGGGCCGAGCGCTGTGCGCCTAGCGTGGGCCGCAAGGGTTGCGCGGGTGTACGGTGCTCGTGCAATGCTTGTGCGGGAATCCTGAAGCAATCAGGATTCGAAGTGTGATTAAATCCTAAAACTATTAGATAATGATTATTTAATTAGAGTCCTAGTAGGGTTATAATTAAATAAATTAGTATCCTAATAGGATTCCAAAACCCTTTCCATAACTCTATAAATAGGTGCCTAGGGTCACATATTTTAATAGATTATTCAAGTATTCAAAGTGAGTTTTTGAGAGAAAATTCAGACACATTCCTTGACTAAAAGTGCCGAAAATCTTTAGTACCTTAAGGGCGATTCTAGTTGGTCAATCTTAAGGCGGATCCGGACGTGCTGTGGACTATCTACGGAGGGACGACACTTGGAGTCCTAAAGACTTGTTCTTGTTCGGTTCGGGCGCAGCTAGGGAAGGCACGCAACAAAGAGTATGCATCTAAATTATGCTATATGATTATGTGTAAATAATATGTATTCCTGGCTTAATGGTTGTTTCCGCATGATTTATGAATTGTCATATGTATCATAACCTAACAGTGGTATCACGAGCCCCTTATTATTTTCATAATCTAAATTGCATGAACATGGTTAAATATTACAAATTTGCAAGAATTAAAAGGGGTGATTAATTTTCGTAATTGTTAATTAATTGCAAATTGCATTTATTTAATTATACGTACGCAGTTTTTCGGCAGTTTCTTCGTTACTCATCCAAATCGAGTGATTTTTGTGTCAATTCCGCATGTAAAAGGCATTCTAAAATTTTGACAAAAATAATTTTTTTCTGCCGAACCCAGAATTCTCAAATTCGAAACCTAACTATGACTTTTCGAAGGTTTTAGTTTTTCGAATGCAAAATTTCGTAAATTTAAGATGTTAAATTAAATATTTGCGATTCTTGTTGATAAATCTTGAATTTTTAATTGACCTACTGTATATGTTTAACAAGTTTGAATGCCTAGCCTTGTTAATTATGCAATCTAATTTGTAATTATGATTAATTAGTTGAAAATTAGAATAATTTAGAATTAATTTGATTTTCATAATTAATTATAATTTAATTAGAAACCTATGATTAAAAACCACCATAAAAATTGTAAATTTATGATAAATTTTAAATTTTTATGACCTAGGCTTGAATCCATGATAATCGGAAATCAATTGAATAATAAATTTTCGATTTTTTCGCCCTAAAATTATGAAATTAATATTAATTTATTAATTTGTCATTAATTTTAAATATAAATTTTAAATTTTATGCGATTCGTTCATATAACTTGCACGCACAAAGCAATGGACGCTTCGTGTTACCCATAAGGGGTGTTGTATAGTGCGGGCATGCGACGACGAGCAAGGGAGCTCGTCGCCCGTGCGGCACGAATGCAATGAGCAAGGCATGGTGCACGAGCACAAGGCAGCAGCCCTGCCTTGTGTCGTGGGCCACGAGCTATGGACGAATGGGCATGGGCGAAAGGCAAGCCATGGCAGTCGCGTGTGGGCAGCAAGCGAGCTGCGCCACAACGCGCACTGCCTCGCGCAAGGGCGCGCAGCCTCGCGCGCAGCGAGCGCAAGCTCGCGTGCCACGAGCGCTGCGCCTAGCGTTGATCGCGCGCAATTGCTCGCGCACAGCCAGCGATGGCTCGCGCGCACAGCGAGCAATGGCACCCGCGCACAACGAGCGATGGAGCGCGCGCAGCGAGCGCTGGCGAGCGCGCACAGCGAGCGATGGCTCGCGTGCGTCGAGCGCTGGCGCGCGCGCAGCGAGCACCACAGCGTGCGATGGCTTGCGATGGAAGATGCAGCAGCTATGCGACGAGCGCATGGGCTGCGCGCACATGGCCAGCAATGGCTGTGTGCGTGCGGCCCATGGGCATGCAATGCGTAGGGTGTTTGCGTTGCGATTAGATCGTTTTGAATGTTTAATTTGAAATTTTCAGTTTACGTAATTTTAATTAATTTTAAAATTTAATAATTTAAATTATTTTCTTGGATTTTAATTTTGAATATTGAAATTATAATAAATTTTATTTATTCTAATTATTTTACTAAAATTAAAATCATGAATTAATTTAAATACGACTGAAATTAAATTAAACTTTTTGGATTCAATTATAAATTTATATGAGCTTTAAATATTAATTAAATTTGTATGTTTCCGGTTAGACTTGAAATACATTTTTATGTTTAAAATTAGTAAAGCATATGAATTTATTGGTTTAAGTGGGAGCCCTTTTAGTCATAAAACTCTTGATTAGGTCTACAAATCCTTAAGGTTAAAACAACTTGATTAGAATTAATAAGGACTGAATAATTGGTAGATTATTAGTGCCCTTGCTTAATTGCTGCAAATGTTTACGTGATGCATAATGTGTTTTACTAACCAGCTATGTGGGCCATTCATGATAATGAATGGGTGAATGGTATATATTGTATATGTACTGTTTTGCAGGTTATGAAGTGACTAGTATGGCCCAAATAGGATAGAAAATATGGTCTGCGTACCATTAATTTGAATGTAATTGGTCTAAAGTACCAAAGTTGTTTATCAATTCAAATATGGTCTGCGTACCATCAAATAGTTGTAATTAGTTATAGCTTATCCTATTTGAAGAAAATGGTGCCTCCCACGGAGATTTTCAAGACGGACTTTGAAGTTAAAGCTTCAAGATGAAGTCGGGCCATACTAGATCACATTTATCTTATGCATGCTTTAAGTCGGGCCATACTAGATTGTGGCTTGATTATGTTGCATGATTAGATTATGTTGCATGATTAAGGATTTTAGTTCACTTAAAATCTAACCAACATAGTAAGAGCCTTAAGTTCCAAACTTAAAAATTGAGTTAAAAGGTGCCATGCCAAAATATACACTTGCTTGGATATCCTTTACATCAATCTAGTAATAGTTTTCGCTCAGCAAGGTGTTACTTATTGGTCCTAAAGGGGCAAGGTACACAAATAATTGTGAGTACATGTTAGTTTTGGTGAAACTCAACGATATAAGTAAGGAGTCCTTTTATGTCGTGGCAAAATCGATAGGTTTACCTAATAAGTTCTTAGACGTACCTATCAACCAAGAATAGTTTCTAGACTATTAGCAAAAGGCTTTTGCTTACCTAAGATGTTTTAGGATTAAGTCGACAAACTGTGCTTAGTTCTTCAATGATTTTAGGATCTTGGAATCATTTTATTCACACCTGCCGGAACACATAACTTGAATAAAATGCTTAATAAACATTGAATTATGCATGTATGCTAGAATTTAAGTTTATTAAGAGAAACTGTGAATGGTTATTTATTTGTTTATTCTTTTCAATTGTAGTTTTAATATGGCAAACAACAATCAAAACATCATCATGGGTTCTGAGCTTATGGTCAAGCTGAACCTGGCAAATTTTCTTGAATGGGAAGCTAAGCTAGTTGAAATAGTCAAACTCAATGGACTTGAGTATGTACTGTCACATCCCATGCCAAGCTACTATGCCAGAGACATGACCCCTGAGAGATTTTACGCCTGGGATGCGGATCTCAAAAAGGTTATGAGTCTCATGCTGAACAATATCCCTGATGATTGGGCTAAAAGGTTTGTAGCTTATGAACCTTTTACGCTCATCAAGAATCTGAGGGATATCTGTCGTGGAAGTACGGAGGACAGGGACCTGAACGTCCATGAGTTGATTGAATCAACGCCTGGTCTAAAGGTTGGTTCTCCCAACAGGTGTTATAGGATGGAGGTCCAAGAAACACATGTTCAGCTCCTTCGCACTAAACAGAGGGTAGGCGTCCCACTGAGGTTCCATATGGATCTTATGTGTTCATACTTTGATCACCTAAGTCTACTAGGAACACCAATAAGCAAAAGGATGGCAGTCTCTATCTTGCTCAATTCACTACACAGTGGGTTTGGTCGCTTCAAGCAACTATACCTAAGTGAACCAAGAAAAGAAACAGTTGCAGAATTTGTTCACCTTGTCAGAAAGGCTGAAATAATACTGGACTGTGAAGCCAAAGATTTACTCAAGGCTAGAAGGAGACCGTTCAAGAAAGGTGGAAAGTCCAAGGGCAATGCTAAATCAAAGCAGGACAAGTCCACATCAAGCTGTCTTTATTGTGATGGAATAGGCCATTACAAAAGAGAATGTCCAAAGCTAAAGGAAGATCAGAAGAAAGGAACAGTCGTTCCATCTTCAGGTATTTTCGTTATAGACTGTATACTTGCTAATTCAACTTCTTGGGTATTAGATACAGGTTGTGGCTCACACTTATGTTCCAATCCACAGGGACTAAGAAGAAGTAGAAAGTTAAGCAAGGGTGAAGTCGACCTACGAGTGGGAAATGGAGCACGGATTGCTGCATTAGCTGTAGGAACTTACTATTTGTCGTTGCCCTCCGGGCTAGTTTTGGAACTGGAAGAATGTTTCCATGTTCCAAGTCTTACTAAAAACATCATTTCAGTTTCTTGCTTAGATGCTAAGGGATTTTCCTTTTTAATAAAAGACAATAGTTGTTCGTTTTATTTTAAAGAGATGTTTTATGGATCTGCTAGATTAGTCAATGGACTTTATTTATTAGATCACGACAAACAAGTATATAACATAAATACCAAAAAGGCCAAAAAGGATGATTCAGATCTCACCTATCTGTGGCATTGTCGATTAGGCCATATAAACTTGAAACGCTTAGAAAGACTTCAAAAGGAAGGAATTCTAGAACTATTTAACTTAGAAGATTATGGTAAATGCGAATCATGTTTACTTGGCAAAATGACAAAGCAACCTTTCTCTAAAGTTGGAGAAAGAGCAAATGAACTATTGGGATTAATCCATACAGATGTATGTGGACCAATGAGTACAAATGCTAGAGGTGGTTTCAGCTACTTTATCACTTTCACTGATGACTTCAGTAGGTATGGTTATGTCTACCTAATGAAGCATAAGTCTGAATCCTTTGACAAATTCAAGGAATTTCAGAGTGAAGTAGAGAATCAATTAGGCAAGAAGATTAAGGCACTGCGGTCTGATAGAGGCGGTGAATATCTGAGCTATGAATTTGATGACCATCTGAAAGAATGTGGAATTCTATCAGAATTGACTCCTCCTGGAACACCACAATGGAACGGTGTGTCGGAACGGAGGAACAGAACCTTGCTAGACATGGTCAGGTCAATGATGGGTCAGGCCGAACTTCCATTAGAATTTTGGGGACATGCGCTAAATACAGCTGCACTCACTATAAATAGAGCTCCGTCTAAAGCTGTCGAAAAGACTCCATACGAATTATGGTTTGGAAAGCCTCCAAATGTGTCTTTTCTTAAGATTTGGGGATGTGAAGTATACGTCAAACGATTAATTTCAGACAAACTTCATCCAAAATCTGACAAATGTATCCTTGTGGGCTATCCAAAGGAAACAAAGGGGTATTACTTCTACAATACATCTGAGAACAAAGTGTTTGTTGCTCGAGATGGTGTCTTTTTGGAGAAAGATCACATTTCCAAAATGACAAGTGGAAGAAAAGTAGACCTCGAAGAAATTCGAGTCGAACAACAAACTCTAGAGAATGCTCAAGATGACATTCAGGATGAAACTCAGAGATCTTTAGAAGAATCTGGTGAGAATCATGGTCAATCTAGAAATGTTACCCCGCGTAGATCGCAAAGATATAGATCTCAACCGGAAAGGTACTTAGGTATTTTGACGAACGAGAGCTATGACGTTCTATTACTTGAAAGTGATGAACCTGCGACTTACAAACAAGCTATGACGAGCCCTAGCTCCAAGCAATGGCAAGAAGCCATGCAATCTGAATTAGACTCCATGTCTGAAAACCAAGTATGGGATTTGGTCGATTTGCCAGATGGCTACCAAGCCATTGGAAGCAAATGGGTTTTCAAACTGAAAAAGGACAAGGATGGGAAACTTGAAGTTTTCAAAGCTAGATTGGTTGCAAAAGGTTACAGGCAAGTCCACGGTGTGGACTACGATAAAACCTTTTCACCAGTTGCAATGCTAAAGTCTATTCGGATAATGTTAGCAATCGCTGCATATTACGATTACGAAATATGGCAGATGGATGTCAAAACTGCTTTCTTAAACGGCGTTTTAACAGAAACTGTGTTTATGACACAGCCTGAAGGTTTTGAGGATCCAAAGAATGCTAAAAAGGTATGCAAGCTAAAGAAATCAATCTACGGATTGAAGCAGGCATCCAGGAGCTGGAACATACGTTTTGATGAAGCAGTCAAGGACTTTGGTTTCATCAAGAACGCGGACGAATCTTGTGTATACAAGAAGGTCAGTGGGAGCAAAATTGCTTTCCTAGTATTATATGTCGACGACATATTACTTATCGGAAATGACATTCCTATGTTGAACTCTGTCAAGATTTGGCTTTGGAAATGTTTTTCGATGAAGGATCTAGGAGAAGCACAGTACATATTGGGCATCAAGATTTACAGAGATAGATCTAAAAGGATGATTGGACTTAGTCAAAGCACTTATATCAATAAGGTGCTTGATAGGTTCAAGATGGCGGACTCCAAGCGAGGCTACCTACCCATGTCTCATGGAATGACTCTAAGCAAGACTCAGTGCCCAAAAAACACTTGATGAGCGTAGACGAATGAATGGGATTCCATATGCATCATTGATTGGTTCAATAATGTATGCTATGATATGTACACGCCCGGATGTTGCGTACGCACTCAGTGCTACGAGCAGATACCAGTCAGACCCAGGAGAGGCGCATTGGACTGCTGCCAAGAACATTCTGAAGTACCTGAAAAGGCACAAAGATGACTTCCTGGTCTATGGTGGAGATGATGAATTAATTGTTAAAGGCTATACGGACGCAAGTTTCCAAACCGACAAAGATGATTTCAGATCACAGTCTGGGTTTGTCTTCTGCCTCAACGGAGGAGCAGTAAGCTGGAAAAGTGCTAAGCAAAGCACCATTGCGGATTCTACAACTGAAGCGGAGTACATTGCTGCACATGAAGCAGCAAAGGAAGCTATATGGCTAAGGAAGTTCATAGGTGAACTTGGTGTAGTCCCCTCCATTAAAGGACCAATAGCCCTGTATTGTGACAATAACGGAGCTATTACACAGGCAAAGGAGCCTAGACACCACCAGAGAGTCAAGCATGTACTTCGTAGATTTCACCTTCTACGAGAGTTCGTTGAAAGAAAAGAAGTCGAGATAAGCAAAATTGGAACTGATGACAACATATCAGGTCCATTAACTAAACCTCTGCCGCAGGCGAAGCACAACTCGCACACTGCAGCTATGGGAATCAAGCATATTGGAGAATGGCTTTGATGTCTCTGTTTAATGTTTTAAAGTTTTAGAGTTTAAATCTTTGTAAAACATTATTGGTTAATCATTCACAATAAATGAAAAGAATTCATTTTTCCATTTAATTTGTGGTTTATTAAATGATGAGTCCCTTCAATTTGACGATATATTCAAGATAGACTGTCAGGACCAGTCCTGTGACTAAGAAATGTCTATCAAGTGAACTTGAATGTCAAAGGTTGAAAATGGTCCCTAGTCGGAGTTTTCTATAAAATTGGACGCATAGAAAACGTTAGACGATTAGAATGCAAGATGACTAGTAGTTCTGTTTCTTGAACTATGTGGACATGGCAATGTCATAATCATTTGCATAGATACTTACTTTGGGAAGACTAGTATCGGACAAGACCTTTGAAACTTTACTGTAAGAGATGAAAATCTGTCATAAGTAAATTTCATTAAATTATTAGACACTAAATCCTCAATACCTGAGTGATTTGAGATTACTTGTTTGAGAACTGGTTGCTTTGACGTTGACCAACCGTCGCACCGTAAAAGGAGGCTATAAAGGCAACGCTCAGGTAATCACCTATCAAACGAAGTCTAATCTCAAGATCGCAAGATTGGGATTGTCCTCCCATAAATCGGGATGAGATGCTTAAAAGTTGTACAAGGCCACTCGGAGAGATAGAACTGTGAAATGCATGGCCGTGCTCGGATGAATCATAGGCTATGATTATCTGTTTATTTGATCAGTTGAACTCTGAAACCGAGAAACACCTCTGGACATAATAAGGATGACAACTCTTACCTTATGTTCAAGAGCAAGCATCGAGCGACAAAGGAATTAGGAAATGCACACTTGTCCCTAAGGACAAGTGGGAGACTGAAGGAAATAATGCCCTTGGTCCAAGTATGCATTCTATGTTAAGTCTAATAAATGCGGTTCAGTATTAATTAACAAGTTAATAATTCAGTGAGATCAAGTGAGCTGAATGCCTAGCTAGAGGCCGCTTCAGTTCAAGTGGAATTAATGATATTAATCCACAGCTTACTCTTGACTGAACCCGTAGGGTCACACAAATAGTACGTAAACGGATCAAGTATTTAATGGCATTAAATACTCCATCTATGGATATTCGGAATCGACGGATCTTGGTTTCAGTGGGAGCTGAGATCGTCACAGGCAAGAAATGAATACTCCGGAAACGATGATATTGCCGGAAACGGAAATATGGATCGTATCGGAAATATAAATATTATCCAAGTCGTAGATGTTGCCGGAAACGGAAACATGGTACGTATCGGAAAATATTATCGGAAATGGAAATATTGCCAGAATCGGAAATATTGCCGGAAACGGAAATATTGTCAGAATCGGAAATATTATCGGAATCGGAAAATAATTCCGGAAACGGAAATATTAAATATTTGTTCGAAACGGAAATTGATTCCGGAATCGGAAATATTAAATATTGTTCGTATCGGAAATGAATTCCGGAATCGGGAATTTAATCGGAAGCGTATCGTACGAATTAGCATCGGACGAGGCCCGCTAGACGAAGGCCCAGCACGAAGCCAGGCCATCGCCCAGCGAGCCAACGCGCACCATCGCACGCCAAGCCTCGACCAGGCCCAGCGCAAGGCCAGGCCCAGCCAAGGCCTTGGGCGCGCGCGCGAGAGCACAGCAGTGGGCCGAGCGCTGTGCGCCTAGCGTGGGCCGCTGGCCCATCGTGGCTGCCGTGTGTGCGTGTGTAAGTGTTTGTGTTCGTGCACGTTTCCTAAAACGTGCAGAGTTCGGTTAATGATTAAATTCCTAATTCTATTTGATAAATTAATTAAATTAGAGTTCTTGTAGGATTCTAGGTTTAATCAATTTGTATCTGAATAGGATTCCAATTCCCTTTCCATACCCCTATAAATATGTGGCCTTGGTTCACAATTTATAACAAGTTTCAAATTATTCAAAGTGAGTTTTTGAGAGAAAAATTCAGCCACACATCTTGCTCAAAAGTGCCGAAAATTCTAGTACCTTAAGGGCGATTCTAGTTGGTCAATCTTAAGGCGGATCCGGACGTGCTGTGGACTATCTACGGAGGGACGACACTTGGAGTCCTAAAGACTTGTTCTTGTTCGGTTCGGGCGCAGCTAGGGAGGGCACGCAACAAAGAGTATGCATCTAAATTATGCTATATGATTATGTGTAAATAATATGTAATCCTGCGTTAATGGTTGTTTCCGCATGATTTATGTAATATCATATGTATCATAACCTAACAAAATCCTATGACATACCATGTACATAGTTTATTCCAACATTTGATTGAGGAATTGTTTTGTCATCCAATTGCCATATGCATGTACCAATATGCAATCATTGCTTGATTTATAGACTTAAGCATTACGATTATGCATGAGGTTTCAACACAATCCATATCGTGAATTTGCTTGTAACCTTTAGCAACTGATCTAGCTTTGTGTGTGAACACAATTTCATGTTTGATGGTTTTTGTCCTTAAAACCAATTTGCAACCAATAGGTGTTAATCCATTCTTGCAAATCAACAAAATTTCAATTTTGTCATCAAAACATTGAGTATGTTTTATGGCCTCTAACCATTTAAAACATTGAGTCTATATATGACCTCTAACCATTTTAGGGAATCTGGGTTTCGTCATAGCCTTCTTACAAGTCATAAACTCATTTATCTATGTGATAATAGTTTGACTGCAAGTTGTAGGTTTCTTCACTATCTAATAGAAGAATCACATAGCTTCAGTGACCTGATCTCCATGTTTCTTCACTATCTAATAGAAGAATCTCATAGTTTCAGTGACTTGAACTCTATGCCTACTTGGGTATCGAACATCAAACAATAGAATATCAATAGCCACTTGAAAGTCCTTTGAATATTCTGTTCTCCCTGAAGCACTTGTAAAGTCTTCTAAGAGATGTCTATTCTTTAAAGCCACTTCTAAAGTCCTTAAGAATAAGTGTTCGGATTTTCTGAAGAACTTCGAAAAGCCTCCGGAATGTCCGTTTATGTTTGTTGTTCACCTCGAAGACTATCGAGGTCTATTTTCTCCCACTTGTCATTTTGGAAACGAATCTCCAAAAGGACATTTATTTCGAGCAAACAAACATTATGTTCTCAAAAATTCGTGGTAGAAACAATACCCTTGTGTCTTATTTGAATAAATCACAATGAAACATATATCTATACTCGGGCCTTAGTTTGTTGAATAAAAAACACGAAGCTCCCACTGAGTTTAGCAACTCTTTAGATATATAATTATGAAAAGATATTCTGAAATTACTTTTCAATAGCTTTGACGAATTTGGTTTAGTTTGGTGGTAGTTGAGCATTTTGTTTTAGAAATTATAGGAAAAGTCTTTATGATCTATCATTGATAGAATCAATTACTAATTGACTTCGATCATTCCAACTTAGATATGCCATATCTCATGGAGCTAGATTGTGAAATTACAACAAACAATCATTGATGATCATTTTTGGTCTCAAGCAATCATTAACATGATCTATCCTAGATCTTTATGATTTCTTACCAAGTGGGATTTATACTTCTGAATCTTTGAACTAGCCAAACAGATTCAAACTTATATCACATTGAGTAAATAAACCTATATTCACTCAAATTTGTGTGAAATAATAAAGTCATAAAACCTTTCTTTAGCTTTGAACTCTATCGTCTAGGCGTTCTAACAATAGTTCATATCTTTTGTTACTTTCAACAAGTAAGACTAGCTTGTCTTGAATTGATCTAGAAATCAATCAACTTTCAAAATTCCATCAAAATAGAGATTTTGAATGTTAACTTGTTGATATGGTCTAAGCAACAATGCCAAAGATTTGTGGAACTCAAATCAAGAGTTTGATTTGAACCTAGTAAAGTTTTTATTGTTAGAGTTGTTTGTTTTAATCAAGCATATTGACTCATCCCGTAAATGACCATTTCATTCAAATACACAAACAAACATTGTTTTTGTTCTTCTGAATGTGAGTCTTTCTGTGTTTGAAAACAGAAATTTAGGTATGCTGATTGTGGAACAAAATAGCCATTAAGTTCCAGCCTTTGAAAGGACTTAAAACAAACTAGATGACTCTACAATTAATGTAGCAATGACATGCTACATTTCCCACTTGTAGTCCATTAGTGTAGCCTAGCTTCCGTTGTTTGAGTTATTACCGAAGTAAGAACCTCAAGTGGTATATGATACCAAGGAAGTTTGATTGCTAGGTCACTTCTCTTTAAACATAAACTTATAGGTAGAAAAGGAATCGTAAATTCCTTTCACTTGTCCCTTGTTTTCCTACTTCTTGTACCCTTTCTAATAGCCTTAAGAATTGAATTCTCTAGTGTTGACTTTTATACTTTGTTTAGACATGTCCAATGTCACTCCAACAAAGTTCTTACCATTTATGTTGAATATTCTGTTTCAACTAGATGATCTTACCAGAAGCTTCTAAAGTTCTCTAACAATCGATCTATTCGAATGTCTAGGGACTAGACTCATTCGAGAATTAAATGGACAAAGATATTACGTTGTTAACCATTGGTAAAGCTGAGTGTTTAAACTCAATGCTTTATGATCTCAAAACTACATTATATTTTGAATTCACAAGCACCAATCGGTTTTCTATTCGACTTTGATACTCGAAAACAACCATAAAAGTCGCTAAAAGAAACGTACATTTTAAATCGCTCATTTTCTCTCATTTCCGTGAATCGTTCTTGGATTCACTACCAATCGAGGAAATTTACTGTTACTTTTCTAAAAGGATTTACCGCAGTACAAGATGTTTAATTATAAACAATAATTAAAACATACATTGAAGCATGCAAAGTCTAAACATTTATCATGAATAATAACTTGAAATTAAAGCAATCATGCAATTCAAACAAGTTATTAGCATTTTATTCGAATTTATTGTTCCGGCAGGTGTGAATAAAATGATTCCAAGACCCTAAAACCATTGAAGAATTAAGCACATTATGTATTTTGACTCAATTCTAAAACATTTTAGGTAAGCAAAAACCTTTTGCTAATAGTCTAGAAACTACTCTTGGTTGATAGGTACGTCTAAGAACTTATTAGGTAAACCTATCGATTTTGCCACGACATAAAAGAACTCCTTACTTATATCGTTGAGTTTCACCAAAACTAACATGTACTCACAATTATTTGTGTACCTTACCCCTTTAGGACCAATAAGTAACACCTCGCTGAGCGAAAACTATTACTAGATTGATGTAAAGGATATCCAAGTAAGTGTTTATTTTGGCATGGCACCTTTTAACTCAATTTTTTAAGTTTGGAACTTAAGGCTCTTACTATGTTGGTTAGATTTTAAGTGAACTAAAATCCTTAATCATGCAACATAATCAAGCCACATCTCATGCATAATTAAGACATATTTAAAGCAATAAATAACTTAAAGCATGCATAAGATAAATGTGATCTAGTATGGCCCGACTTCATCTTGAAGCTTCAACTTCAAAGTCCGTCTCGAAAATGGTAACTTCGTCTTGAATTTCACCGTGGGAGGCGCCATTTTCTTCAAATAGGATAATCTATAATTAAACTAATTACAACTATTTGATGGTACGCAGACCATATTTAAATTGAAAAACAAATTTGGTGCATTAGACCAATTACATTCAAATTAATGGTGCGCAGACCATATTTTCTATCCTATTTGGGCCATACTAGTCACTCCATAACCTGCAAAACAGTACATATACAATATATACCATTCACCCATTCATTATCATGAATGGCCCACATAATTGGTTAGTAAAACACGTTATGCATCACATAAATATTTGCAGCAATTAATCAAGGGCACCAATAATCTACCAATTATTCAGTCCTTATTAATTCTAATCAAGTTGTTTAACCTTAAAGGATTTGTAGACCTAATCAAGAGTTTATGACTAAAAGGCTCCCACTTAAACCAATAAATTCATATGCTTTACTAATTTTAAACATAAAAATGTATTTCTAGTCTAACCGGAAACATACAAATTTAATTAAAATTTAAAGCTCATATAAAATTTACAATCGAATCCATTAATTTAATTTATTTCAGTTGAATTAAACGAATTTAAATTAATCCGAGAAAACAATTTAAATTATTAATTTTAAAATTAATTAAAATTATTTCCGAACTGAAAATTCAAAATTAAATTTGAAACGACTCAATCGAGACACGACGAGGCACTTGGGCTTGCGCCCTAAGCCCCATCGAGTGCACGAGGCTTAACTCCCCTTGATTGTTCGTACAGCAACACGCAAGCAACCACACGCAACGCAGCACTGCAGGCCACGCTGCGCGCGTGCTTGCTCGCTCGTCGCGCCTGCAGGCCACACGCAACGCAGCACTGCAGGCCACGCTGCGCGCGCCCGCTTGCTCGTCGCCTTGCGTCTGCTTGCTTGCTGGGCGTGGCAGCGCGCGCTGTGGCGCAGCACGCTTGCTGCCCACACGCGTCTGCCACTGGCTTACGCCTTGCCCTTCGCCCTTGCCCACTCACCCACATGCGCACAGCACTCGACACAGGGCAGCGTGCTGCCTTGTGCTCGTGTGCCATGGCCCTTGCTCGTTGCATCGTACCGCATGGGCGACGAGCCCCCTTGCTCGTCGTCGCATGCCCGCACTATACAACACCCCTTAAGGGTAACACGTAGCGTCCATTGCTTTGTGCGTGCAAGTTTTATGAGCGAATTGCATAAAAAATTAAAACTTTTATTTCCAAAATTAATGACAAATTAATAAATCATATTAATTTCATAATTTTAGGGCGAAAAATCGAAAATTTATTAATCAATTAATTTCCGATTAACATGGATTCAAATCTAGGTCATAAAAATTTAAAATTTAACACAAATTAACAATTTTTATGGTGGTTTTTAATCATTGGTACCTAATTAAATTATTAATTAATTATGAAAATCAAATTAATTCTAAATTATTCGAATTTCAACAAATTAATCATAATTACAAATTAGGTTGTATAATTAACAAGGCTAGGCATTCAAACTTGTTAAACATATATAGTAGGTCAATCAAAGATTCAAGATTTATCAACAAGAATCGCAAATATTCAATTTAACATCTTATATTTACAAACTTTTGCATTCGAAAAACAAAAACCTCCGAAAAGTCATAGTTAGGCTTCGAATTTGGGAATTCTGGGTTTTGTCAAAATTTTAGAATGCCTTTTACATGCGGAATTGACACAAAAATCACTCGATTTGGTTGAGTAACGAACATTCTGCCGAAAAACTGCGTACATATAATTAAATAAACGCAATTTGCAATTAATTACGAAAATTAATCACCCCTTTAATTCTTTGCAAATTTGTAAAATTTAACCATGTTCATGCAATTTAGATTATGAAAATAATAAGAGGCTTCTGATACCACTGTTAGGTTATGATTCATATGACAAAACATAAATCATGCGGAAAAAACCATAAAGGAAGGAAAACATATTATTTACACATAATCATTTAGCATAGTTTAGATGCATACACTTTGTTGCGTGCCCTCCCTAGCTGCGCCCGAACCGAACAAGAACAAGTCTTTAGGACTCCAAGTGTCGTCCCTCCGTAGATAGTCCACAGCACGTCCGGATCCGCCTTAAGCTTGACCGACTAGAATCGCCCTTAAGGTTGCTTAGGAATTTCGGCTATTTAGGTGCAAGTGTATGGCTGATTTTTCTTCAAAATCTTACCTTTAGAATACTTCAATTGTATCTATAAATTATGACCCTAGGCACCTATTTATAGAGGTATGGAAAAGGAATTATAATCCTACTAGGATTTGGATTTATTAATTAGAATCCAACTTGAACTTTAAATAATAAACTTAATCTATTTAGATTAGGATTTAATCAATACACGAATTCCGATAGGATTAGGATTCGTTACGAACATGAGCATCGTAAGTCCACGAGCATCGCACCACCCGCGCAGGCCTTGCGGCCCACACGAGCAGTCGATGCTCGCAGCCCAACAGCCCAACAACACGCCTAGCGTGCGCGCGCCAAGGCCTTGCTGGGCCTGGCCTTGCGCTGGGCCTGGCGAGGCTGTGGCAGCTCAATGTTGGGCGCTCGGCTTGCTGGGCGCGGGCCTGGCTTCGTGCTGGGACTTCGTCTAGCAAGCCTCGTCCGATGCTAATTCGTACGATGCGCTTCCGATTAAATTCCCGGTTCCGGAATTCATTTCCGATACGAACAATATTTAATATTTCCGATTCCGGAATTAATTTCCGTTTCGAACAAATATTTAATATTTCCGTTTCCGGAATTATTTTCCGATTCCGATAATATTTCCGATTCCGACAATATTTCCGTTTCCGGCAATATTTCCGATTCCGGTAATATTTCCATTTCCAATAATATTTTTCGATACGTACCATGTTTCCGTTTCCGGCAACATCTACGACTTGGATAATATTTATATTTCCGATACGATCCATATTTCCGTTTCCGGTAATATCATCGTTTCCGGAGTATTCATTTCTTGCTTGTGACGATCTCAGCTCCCACTGAAACCAAGATCCGTCGATTCCGAATATCCATAGATGGAGTATTTAATGCCATTAAATACTTGATCCATTTACGTACTATTTGTGTGACCCTACGGGTTCAGTCAAGAGTAAGCTGTGGATTAATATCATTAATTCCACTTGAACTGAAGCGGCCTCTAGCTAGGCATTCAGCTCACTTGATCTCACTGAATTATTAACTTGTTAATTAATACTGAACCGCATTTATTAGACTTAATATTATATGCATACTTGGACCAAGGGCATTATTTCCTTCATCAAACCGACATAGATGATTTCAGATCACATTCTGGGTTTGTGTTCTGCCTCAACGGCGGAGCAGTAAGCTGGAAAAATGCTAAGCAAAGCACTATTGCGGATTCTACAACTGAAGCCGAGTACATCGCTGCCTCAGAAGCAGCAAAGGAAGCTGTTTGGATTCGAAAGTTCATCGAAGAACTTGGTGTTGTCCCCTCCATTAAAGGATCAGTGGCTTTGTATTGCGACAATAGCGGAGCCATTGCCCAGGCAAAGGAGCTTAGGAGCCACCAGAAGTCCAAGCACGTACGCGGCGATTTCATATACTTCGAGAGATCGTTGAAAGAAAGGAAATCGAGATTTGCAAGGTTGGAACTGACGAAAACGTCGCGGATCCATTGACTAAACCGTTGCCACAAGTGAAACACAACGCACATGTAGCAACCATGGGAATCAAACATGTTGGAGAATGGCTTTGATTTTCTAAGTATTGTTTTAGAACATCTGTTAGATCTATGTTTAAAACAATTGGTTTAACCATTTCATATTTATGAAATTTATTTATTTCATATTCATTTAATTGTGGTTTAGAATTAAATGATAAGTCCATGTGATTCAAATCATTCAAAGGGGATGTCAAGATGGATTCTTTGACAAAGAAACACCCATAAGTGAACTTGAATATGAAGTCACAAAGGATCCCTAATCCAGGTCATAGAAAGGTGGACGACCAATGACTAATGAAGATTAGATTGCAAGTATATTACTTAGTTCTGTTTCTTGAATTAGAGTGACTGGATGTCAGAATCCTTTGCATAGATACTTATTGGATCTTGTATCGGATTGACCATGAGAACGCTTTAAGAGATTAAAGTCATGTCATAGGTAGTTCTCATTAATGGTGATTAGAAACCGTTCCTCAGAACATGAGCGATTATGTCTGCTCGTTTGAGAATTAGTTCGCTTTGATACTAGCTAAACGTCGCACCGTAAAAGGAGGCTATAAAAGCAGTTATTGGGCGTACTATGAATCAAAGTGGGTGTTCATAGATTGCAAGAATGGATTTTCCTCCTATCTTTGATAGGATATGGTGTTGTTGTGTAACAAGGCCTCTCGGAGAGTTAGATACTGTAAAATGCATGGCCGTGCTCAGAATGGTTAGGCTTGACCTTCTGCAAAAGTTTGACAGTTGAACTCTGTAATCCGAGAAACACTTCTGGACCTAATAAGGATGGCTTGGATCTTACCTTATGTTCAGTAAGTAACACTAAGTGAAAAAGGAATGTGGATGCACACTTGTCTGAATGACAAGTGGGAGATTGAAGGAAATATGTCCTTCACCCAAGGTGCATTAAGTCTAATACCAAGGTTCAGATTAATTGCGAACAATTAATTCAGTGAGATCAAGTGATCGGAACAGCTAGCTGGAGCAATGCTTCCGATCAGTGAGCTCTAAATGGATATTGAACTCACAACTTACTCTTGACTGAACCTACAAGGTCACACCAATGACACGTAACAAATCACCGG
Source organism: Spinacia oleracea (assembly GCF_020520425.1). Taxonomy (NCBI): domain Eukaryota; kingdom Viridiplantae; phylum Streptophyta; class Magnoliopsida; order Caryophyllales; family Amaranthaceae; genus Spinacia; species Spinacia oleracea. Next base: position 66,238,164 of record NC_079490.1, on the reverse strand, counting down.
ATTAAATGAATCGGAAATTCATTTAATAGCTTTTCGGGAATTAGTTGGAAACGTATTATACGATACGACCTTTGTCAAAATCGTATATCGTATTGCGAATATTCGTAAGCTGGGCGACACGAATAAATCGTATCGTACGACGGTGATTCGTCGTATACGAAACGATAAATAATATATCGGAAATATATTAAATCGCGAATACGAAGGGCATCGGAGTTGCCGGCCCGTCGAGCCAAGCACGTAAGCGTGCAAGGCCCAACGAGCCAGCAAGCTCGCAAGCAAAGGCGAGCAAGGCCAGCCCATTGGGCGCGAGCACGCAACAGCGCATTGCAGCGACGAGCGAGCAGGCCCACGGCCCAGCTGCTCGGCGCGCGCGCTGTGGGCTTCGGCCTGCAGTGTGTCGCTGGGCGCAGGCTGTGCGGTCTGTGGCTTGCGTGATGTGGCCGAAAAACGCCCTTGGTTCTTGGCCGGTTACATTATTAATACAATAGGCATATTGTATTTTCCAACAACACAAAATTCATATTACTAAAAACCCTAGAGACACAGAGAACCCTAATTCTCTCTGTGCCTCCAAAGTGAGTTCTTCCCAAAAGCAAAGTATCTTGATCGATTGTCTAAGCTACGATAATCAAGACGGATCTGACGTGTCGGTGAACCAAGTAGAGGAACGACAAGTGGAGTTCTTTGTTCGTGTTCGTTGACAGATTATTGTGGAAAATACGCTTCGAATGTAAGTTTGCTTAATCTGTGCTTTATACATGTTTCCTGGCTTTGGGGATTGTTCTGCACATGTTATTATGTTTAACTGTATTCCCCTACAATAACGTCGTAATACAAAAATCACACCTCAAAATTCAATACAAAAATCAATACAAAATCCTCCAAAAAACACCATACAATCTTCAAGCTTTAAGCAATTGGGAGTTCTAATCGGAAAGCTTGCCTAAACCTAACTAGGTAATTCCGAATCCCAACCTTAATCTATTCAATGTTATCTTGATTTTCTATTTCAAAATGATTAGTAAGTTGGCATTTTTACTCTTAAAAATGTCACTTGCAACAATCATACATCTTTTCAAAATCCAAACTTTTCAAAATACAAAAATGCAAACTTCAAGATTCAAGGATGTTCAAAGTTGTTTGTAATCACTTCTTTGAACTAGAATCATTTTCAAGTATGGATTAATCAAAGATGGTGCCTTTCTAACTTTTAAAGGTTTATTCTTTGAGATTCAAGACTCCATTTTTCAATATACAAGTTCAAGTTTTCAAGTTTCAAGATCCAACAATGTTTAGGGTTGCTCATGACTACTTCCCTAAACTAGGATCCTTTAAAAGCAAGAGCACATCAAAGATCTAACCTTTTCAACATTAAAAGGCCTGATCTTTGAGATTCAAGTCTCTTAATTTCAATATTTCAAGTTCAATTTCAATATTTTAAGTTCAAGTTCAATATTTCAAGTTCAAGTTCAAGTATTTCAAGTTCAATATTTCAAGATTCAAACTTTCAAGTTCAAATTCTATATGCAAAATCTAGGATACTTTGGGATGAGCAACTTCTCCCAAGTTGAGATTTTTTGGCTTTGAATTCGTGTCGAGCGCACTTATTTTTAAGTAGCTGTTTGGCGTTCGGATCTCATGTGCCCAATTACAAATTTCAATTATGCACCTTTCAATTCCGCAATTTCAACTCCGCACCTTTCAATTCCGCAATTTCAATTTCGCACTTTCAATAACGCATTTCAATTCCGCAACTTTACTTGCCTAGTCCTTCTAGGCAATGTGGACCTACTCCCTAGTCCATCTCTAGGGGTCTTGTATTTACTAATTCCGCACTTATTTACTATTGTGATGTTGCTTTATTTGCTTTACTGCTTTCATCACCGCACATGCTAAATACAACAAAATGCAAGGTTACATCATGCTTAACAAAGATAATTTTTTGGACAAACCGATATTAGGTTCCCTTAAATTAACTTTAAAGCAAAGTGACCACCATACAAAGTAGGAATTCTATTTGCCCTAAATTCAAACCCACATAGTCTAAACTAGGGTATTTTCAAAAATTTGTGCCACGTACTTGAATAATTTCTAAAGCTCGCGGAATAAGCATCTCGTTCCCGTGCCCGGATCTCACCCATCTGTTTCGAAGATTCAAAGCCTTATCCAATCGAGTAACTCTTGGTCTCTCCAAACGAGACCCTAAAATAATGTTTGGTGGCGACTCCTTCAAGATCCAAAAATACAAAGGTTTCTAAAAACCGCCCCTTGTAGGGAAAAAGAAATTTGACTCACCACGACAAAAAAAAAACCCCCTACAATTATGTCTTAAATTAGTTAGTTATTTGTGATATTTCCATTATAGGACAAGATGGATGAGGTCCAAATGCAAAGTGAAATTGATGGAGATGTTGCATACTATGAAGTATTGGATAAACCAAATAACTTATGACATAAAAAAAGCAACTGGGGATATGTTCAATAAAGGGGAAAGAGAAGCAAACCAATCATTCCTGATGAGTTCTTAAAGCCCTATAAAGACCAAATTGTGAAAGATATTGTAGCAGAATTATTGAAGACGCTCAAGCAAATTGATCCAAAAGTGTTGGATACTTTGACTCGATCACTTGAAAACGTGTCATCTAATCCAGAACTTACAGAACAATTTACCAATGTACACTCTATTGAACAAGAGAAAAATGAGGTAATAGCACTATTAGAATTCTTATCTTTAACGACAACCCAATAACGACAACACAAAAAACATGTCGTGAGAAGCCTTATTATGTCATACTAGTAACGACAAATCCGGTTAGTTGTCGTTAGCATTGAACTTTACAAATTAAAAAGAAAAAAAACATATATTTGTTCGTCGTTAATCCCAATAAACCTATAACGATGGGTATCAAGTATTTGAACCACATGAAAATTGAGTAAAACACCCCTTGCAAAAGGTAGCAAAGGCGCCGTTTCTCAAACCCTTACCTGGTGAGTTTTCATCTTCTTCTTCTTTAATAAAATTATAATATCTCCATCCTAACATTCCATCAATTAACGATTGTGTTTTTATGTTTTGCTTCAAATTTGGGTCTTGAATTACAGCGAAGATCCTATCTTTAGCTCTCGATAATCCTGGAAACTACCTTGCTTTATATGTTGAAATAAGATGTTTGTTTACTCTCAATTTTATGCTTTTACTTTTAATTCGCGAATTCCAAATGAAAATTTTAATTTTGTTGGTCTAAATTTTAATTAGGGTTTTTGGCCCGAAATTTTGCTACAGTTCTGGTTTCTGGCTTGAAATTTTGCTATAATTCTAGTTTATATTACCTAATTAAGCTATTTTTTTAACAATTTTATTTATAAAATTTGTGATTTTGAAGTGGGGTTTCTACTTTTATAGATAATTTGATGATATATATTGGTTCAAAAACAACCAACTCGATATCCAACATCTGAAGAATGGAGCATCGAAAATCAAAATCAAGGCCATCGTTTTGGGAGCACATCAGATCTCTCGTCGGTAACTCGAATTTTACCCATTTGTTTTTTTGAATCACTCTATTTTTACATTGCAATTTCTTTGTTTATGTGAATTGGATAATTGGATGTGTATTATGATTATTTCATCTAGTTCAAATAATCAGTAAAAAACAATTGAAATAAATATTTGTTAACATGAATTGAAAATTTAGTTTTTATACTATTAAGTATTAACCTGCAATTCGTTTTGTTAACATGAATTGAAAATTTAATCTTCATACTATTAAGTATTAACCTTCAATATAGTTTTCATACTGTTCAAAACGGATGCATCACTGCAGCAAGATGAGAAGGTGGGATTGGGAGCTGTTGTCAGGGATGAAACGGGAATGTGCTACTGATTGCAGGAAGGAGTATGGTGGGGGCTCCGGGGCTGTCAGTGGTGGAAGCCGAAGCTGCTACTGTTTTGTTTGGTCTAAGACTCACCTATGATGCTGGCTACAAATATATAGAGGTAGAGATGGACTGTCTTCACCTGGTCTTAATGTTGCAGGGGAAGAGGAAGGAGGCGACGAGAGTGCAGATGAGGGTAAATGATATTGCTGCATATGTCAGTAGTTTTTATGATTGCAACTCCATTTTGATACTAGAAAATGTAATAAAGTGGCACATACAATGGCTAGAACCTCCCTCTCTTTTGATGAGGAACTTCTCTGGTATGATGAATCCCCACCAAACATTTTACCCCTTGTTCTGATGGAAAAGAGTTTGATTAAATGATAACTACGTATTTTACCCATAAAAAAAAACCTGCTATTCATTTTCTTCTTGAATTTCATAATTAGTGATTTACTGGGCATGTGTGTTAATTGACATAAACTTTTCGCACTAGTTTACATGTTGCAGCAGATTAGTTATATTCTTATAAGTTTGGGTGTAGTTGGATGTTGAATGTGCTTAGTAGTACCTTTGAGTTTAGTCATATTATTGATTATTGATCCTAATAAGTTCATATTTTTCTAGTTTGGTTATGCCCACAAACAATTCTATTATTGGTGTGATTATTATGTCTCTTAGGATGTATTTTTTAAGTTTGTTTCTTCAACTTGTTTCTAGCTGCACCATTACCTTTAAATTTATTTCCTATATTTGATGGAAAATTTACTTATGGGCATATGGCAAAACTTATGTTGCATAGAGTAGCTTCATTTAAAAGGGTTTCACTTATAGGAAAATGTATGTCAAATTTTATTTTTCTAATTTATTTCTCTTAATGCCTTGTAATAGTAATAACAGATGTGTGTGTTTTTTTAGTATGCGGGGGTCTGTGTATGTGTGCAGGACTTTTGGCAGAGGCATGCAAATGTGCAAGCTGTTGTGATGGGCTGAAGCTTAATTGGTGTGTGCGTGCGAGGCTTGCAGGGGAAACCTAAATCATTTGATGTACTCATTAAGTTATGTATTTCTAGGATACCGTAGGATGGAACTAAGTGCTAGATGTTCTTTTTTCTTTCTTACTATTAAGGGAAATTTTGCGAGAAATTGATTTTGTGTTGCCATATTTTTGGCTAAAAATATTATTTTTATACGAAGTTTTTTTGTTCCTTTTCATTTGAATGAGTAATGAAACATTTTAAGCAATATATGTTATTGTTATTAGAAGCTAATTAAAATTTTGGTGAAAATTTGAACATTTTGTTACCTCGACTTAGTTGGTCGATATTTTCTATTTGTTTGACGTTATTGCATGCATAATAACGACAACAAATTGAACTGTCGTAATAAATTAACGACGGGCGAAGTATTTTGTCGTTGAAAATTCACGACGAACATCGTCGTTATAACCAATAACGTCGGAAGCTGTTACGACAAAACCAACGACGAACTAAGTTCGTCGTTAAAAGTTTTAACGACGAACTTTTAGCCTTATAACGATGAAAATGTTCGTCGTTATAAACCATTTTTCTAGTAGTGTAGTTAATATATTCTCTTTTAGAAAGCCAACTGTTATTATTGCGTTATTACATAGTGAGTTGTTGCGTTTTTTGTTCTGTATGGGCACTCTATGGCTGGGAGCTACTCGCTCCAAAATAAGGACCAAAGGAAGGCGTAAAAGGCATCTGGCTGCCCATACCTTCAACAGAATGCCTGGTAGGCTCAGCATATGTAAAGGGAACAGCTCCCCTCTTAACATCAGAATGCCTCTGACGGGTACTAGTACTAGGACCCGGGCCTAGACCTAAGCTCTACCCGGCCTACTCTCTCGAAGTATCCACCGGGGACTCCCTGTCCACAGAATCTCTGCGACCTCGACGACGCTCCTATTCAAAATTCAAAATTCAAGAACCAGACATCCATATACAAGTTTCAAAAATACAAAATCTCACAGAATGCACCTCTCTATCCCGGCCAGTAAGCTTCTTGGTCAGATTGGCGCAATGCCTCTTCAGGGAGTCAATCACAAGCATCCAGCGACGCACTCTCTCCCGAGGCGCCTGCATACAACATTCAAAATCAAATTCCAGATACAAGATTACAATCAATTTCAAGAAAATACAATGGTACTTACAGCTGCATAATGCTCCGGTACAGCATCGTACGCCCTCCGATGTGGAGGAGAAGCCACTGGAACGGTAACCTCCACCTACTCTCCGTCTTAGTCAACATAGCGGATAACCTTGTCATCATAGGGAATATCCTCTGGGTCGATCTCCTCCTCCTACAAACACTCATACAATGGTCAGAGAATACAAGAATACAAAAATACAAGATTCAAATTCAAAAGCTCACCGGCAGCACGAAGCGTACAGGTGGAGCAAGCCTCGCTAAAAGGCTATTATGACTGCCTCTCCTATCAACAAAATTCTCCCAAGGGAGAGAAATGGACTCGTCCCCAGCCTCCATGGCATCTAAATAGAGCTGGGCAACATCTTCAATCTTTGCCAACATGGTCTCCGGAGGGTCCTTAGGGACGAGCATGCCGCTCATACTATGTTGAAGAGACACTCGCTCCCCCAGATACCACATATGACGATACACCCCCAGGAGCAAGACCCGCCGCCCAGACAAAAAGTAGGCCCGCATGGCCGAAGCAGGTGCAGGCGCACTAGCAAAAGGAAGCCAAACCACCTTACAAAACAGACAGCTCAGACAAGTATACAAGTGCAACAAATACAAAGGTCCGGAACAGTACAAAGGCATACTTGTCCAACAGGAAAAACCCGCAAAGCTTTGCGGAAGGTCGTCAAAGACACATCACTGCACACCGCTCCTACCCAAGAGGCAGCATACGTATAAGCCGCAACCCCAGGACGAGCTGGCGCCAAGGTCGGAAAATGCTCGTACGCCCACATCTTCAAAAAACAAGCAAAAGTATCAGTCAAATTCTATGTGTACAAAGTTCAAGATACAAACATGCAAGTACAAAATACAAATACAAGGAGTCCCAAATACCTCCAGCACGCTCCACAAAGCAGCAACACTCGCCTTGCTCTTCATTTCATACCAAAGGTGGTTGTATGCCAGACCACCCCAGTTGAGGTTTAAAACAGCCCTAAAGTCACTCAAAGCCCCCAGGAAGCCAACCAGCACCCGGCTACTCTTTCCCGAGGCCATCACTCTACTCACAAGGGTCAGAAGAAAGAGCCGAACCCTCTGCTCCGCAGATATGTCAGTGTTGCGGATCCCAGCCATAATCACCGTCATAATAGCACGGGTGTCATCCGTAATCAAATCAACAACAGGGCCAATTAATTCCCTGGCACCATCTGAATGCCATGTCAATTTGGGGTCGAAAGTCACCTCCCTCTCAGAAAAGGGGAGGCTTGGATCATAGCAAACTCGAAAGGGGTAATGGTGATCTCCCCCCAGTGTTAGGTTATGATACATATGACAAAACAAAAATCATGTGGAAAACCTTAATGCCAGGAAACATATTATTTACACATAATCATTTAGCATAATTTAGGTGCATACACTTTGTAGCGTGCCCTCCCTAGTTGCGCCCGAACCGAACAAGAACAAGTCTATAAGACTCCAAGCGTCGTCCCTCCGTAGATAGTCCACAGCACGTCCGAATCCGCCTTAAGATTGACCAACTAGAATCGCCCTTAAGGTACTATAAATTTCGGCTATTATGGGGCAAGAAAGTGAATGATTTTTCTGCTCAAAAATCACTGTTTTATTGTATGAATACTTATTGAAAACTCGTGCCTAAAATTATGACCCTAGGCATATATTTATAGGACTATGGAAAAGGAATTCGAATCCTGTTAGAATACTAATTTATTAATTAGAATCCTATTAGATCTCTAAATAATAAATTTAATCTTTTAGGATTAGGATTTAATCAATGCACAAATTCCGATAGCATTAGGATTCGTCACGCACACGAGCAGCGCACAAGCACCGCACGCCCGCACGCAAGCCTTGCGGCCCACGCCGAGCGCACAGCGCTGAGGCCCATGCTCGCAGCCCATCGCTGAGCTTGTCGCGCGCCAAGGCTTGGATGGGCCTGGCCTTGCGCTGGGCTTGGTCGAGCACTAGGCGTGTTGGATGCGTGTGGCTTGCTGGGCGTCGGCCTGGCTTCGTGCTGGGCCTTCGTCTAGCAAGCCTCGTCCGATGCTAATTCGTACGATACGCTTTCCGATTAAATTCCCGATTCCGGAATTCATTTCCGATACGAACAATATTTAACATTTTCGATTCCGGAATTAATTTCCGTTTCGAACAAATATTTAATATTTCCGTTTCCGGAATTATTTTTCGATTCCGATAATATTTCTGATTCTGACAATATTTCCGTTTCCGGCAATATTTCCGATTCCGGTAATATTTCCATTTCCGATAATATTTTCCGATACGTACCATGTTTTCGTTTCCGGCAACATCTACGACTTGGATAATATTTATATTTCCGATACGATCCATATTTCCGTTTCTGGCAATATCATCGTTTCCGGAGTATTCATTTCTTGCCTTTGACGATCTCAGCTCCCACTGAAACCAAGATCCGTCGATTCCGAATATTCATAGATGGAGTATTTAATGCCATTAAATACTTGATCCGTTTACGTACTATTTGTGTGACCCTACGGGTTCAGTCAAGAGTAAGCTGTGGATTAATATCATTAATTCCACTTGAACTGAAGCGGCCTCTAGCTAGGCATTCAGCTCACTTGATCTCACTAAATTATTAACTTGTCAATTAATACTGAACCGCATTTATTAGACTTATCATTAAATGCATACTTGGACCAAGGGCATTATTTCCTTCACCCAGACCATATGAAAAGTGTTGGTGGTATCCCACCACCGCTCTAGCAGGGCCTGTAGTCGGGCTTTGATGCCCGTCCTCCCTTGGGCGCCTCCCAAAGCATTCCAGAAACCAACCAGACCCGTCTGTGTCCAGATCGCTCGAGCCTCCGCATCGTCATAGACAGTCGGGAAAACAGTACAAAGTTCCCTCAAAGACCAAAATGTGCGCATCGGCTCCCCGTCAGCCTACAAATGGGTGAATCAATTCAAGATCTATACAAGTTCAAGAGATAAATTCAAAACACAGTACAAGATTCACCAAGCCAGCGCGTGGCCGCCGGGACAGATGAAACTCTGGTCGAAATTCAAGATCCGAAGGCTGCCAGCCAGTGCCGTCGAAGGTAGGTATTGTCCGTGGTACCATGCCCGGCCCCAGCACGTCCGTTGCCACCGCTTCATTATCCGAAGCGTCCTTCATAGCCGCTCAAACTGTCGAACGTTCGGCGAGTTTCCTCCGGGTATGATGAGGCATGCTAAATCATTCGAAATACAAAAAATCAACATTCAAGCCTGGGGGCTATCTTATACTAGCCCATAAAAAGATCAAAGTCCAAAAAAAATCCCAATTGGCCATAAACGTTTAGCCAGGGACCTCTACTTCAAAAGAGGATTCTACCCCAACGCCTAGGCTATCCACACCGAAGCAGGAATGCAAGTTCTACACCAACGCCTAGGCTATCCATGCCGAAGCATGTATACAAGTTCTACACCAACGCCTAGGCTATCCATGCCGAAGCCAATATTCAAAAATTCTACAACAACACCTACGCCATCCTAGCCTACTCTCATACAAGACCCAACAAGATCACCGGTCGGGTCACTATCTACGAATCCCAAGTACAAAATTCAAGGAAAAACTCAAAATTCTACAAGTTCCAATAGTTCGAAATTCTACAAGTTCCAACAGTTCAAGTTCAAGTGGCTACCAAACAATTTTCTACAATAATCAAGAGGTCTACTATCATACAAGAATCATATCAGCAAGCATTTCAAAATACAGAAATCGAAACTACATGCAATCCTAGAGGTTATTTCGTAAACAAAACATGAAATACTTACATGGACAAGGCAAGAACAACAAGATCAAGGGGAGAGTAGTCGACCTTTGAGAGAGAAAAGCAAGAAAATGAGTGTGGTTGCTCTTCAAATGGCACGGCAAGGGGGGGATTTATAGCCCAACCCCGCGCCGAACGTCGAGCCCTGCGCCGGGCGCCGCGGTGCTGCATGCGCGGAATCTTCCCCGCGCGGTCCTCCGTCCTGATTGCACGTTCTTTGCTGCTACGGTTTTCTGCACCAGGCATCAAACATCAAGTCATGCTACCTTCCAAAGTTATTGGTATATATCTGTTTCTCCAAAGATCAACAGATAAATATTTCAAGAATGCAAAGTCCGAAAAATACAAGAATCCAGGCGTTCGACTCCAAACGGACCCAAGCTTCAGGAAGGTCAACCGAAATTTTAAGATTTTAAGAGTCAATAAAAAGCTCTTCCCCCCAGTGAGCATATCCGCAGCGGAACAACTCCGGGTATTCAAAATTCAAAATTCAAAATTTAAAAATTCAAGATTCAAAATTTTCGATGCCAAGCTCCATCCTAAACCAAAGGCGGAAAAGCAGTACAAGTACAAATCAGAGTCGTCACAACCGCATGGAGGTAGACTCTATCCTTTTCCCTAACGCTTGTCTTGTGCAGGTACCGGCGTACAAAGAATGGTCTTGATTGCAGAACATCTTGACCGTTCTCCATCCCTAGCCGAAAACTTTGACTTGCGCTTTCCTAACCGGACGCTCAGTCAAAGTGGGGGCTTCTGTAGACACCTAAATCGTGTCTCCCCGTTGGGATGATGACGATACTATTATCCTTTCTAGGTGATTGGTACAGCTCGGTGCGGAAGTCCTAATTGCTAAAACATATTCCAAGTCCAAGGTCCAAAGTCCAATTCTCAAGATCGTTCCCATTACGGAACTCGGTACAAAATTCAATTTCCAAAAATCAATTTCAAAATACAAACACAATCTCACCCAATGGACATCTCCATTGGTTTTACAAGACCTTTTCAAGTAAAAATGACACTAAGCAATCCAAATTCGGGCACCGACCCACAAAACCGAGCAAGCCGTGCCTCGTCCCGTAAAACCGAATTCAAAAACCCGAAACGGCTAGTTTTTAGTCGCAAATCAAAGCCTTACCCATTAAGAAAATGCTACGTGCCAAATTTTGTACATTTCGTACAAAGGTACGCTCACTAAAGCCAAATGCAAGGACGGTGTCATCGTCCTTGCCTTGGCGTTTCCTATGCCACGTCAGTGGCGCCATGCACCATAGCCTGCGCTAGGCGCAGCTGTCATTTGGCGTTTATCCATCTAATTTTCTATTTAAACCTTGATTCCCAAGCACTTTATGCACCAAATTACAATCAGAACGTCGTAATTCTGAAATTCCCCCTCAAAAATCAAAGACATAAACTTCAAATTCTCATACAAATCTCAAGTGTTCAAGCAATTGGGAGCTCCAAGAGGAATTCTAACCTAAACCTATTTAGGTAATTCCAAATCCCAATCCTAATCTATGTTTTCTAAAATTTTCCTTTCAAAATGATTAGTAAAGTTGACACTTTTGCTCTCAAAGATGTCACTTACAACAATCACATGTTTTTACAAAATCAACACTTTCTATGATTCAAATACAAAGTTATGGATTCCATGATGTTTAAGGTTGTTTGTAATCACTTCCTTAAACAAGAATCATTTTCAAAATAAGGAGTAATCAAAGGTGAGGCCTTTTTAACATTTAAAGGTCTAATCTTTGAGATTCAAGACTCCTCTTTTTCAATATTCAAGTCCAAGTTTCATTTTCAAGATTCCATGATGTTTAAGGTTGTTTGTAATCACTTTCTTAAACTAGAATCATTTCAAGTTATGGAGCATATCAAAGGTGAAACATTTTTAACATTAAAAGGTCTAATCTTTGAGATTCAAGACTCCTCATTTCAATATTCAAGTGCAAGTTTCATTTTCAAGATTCTATGATGTTTAAGGTTATTTGTAATCACTTCCTTAAACTAGAATCATTTCAAGTTATGGAGCATATCAGAGATGAAACCTTTTTAACATTAAAAGGTCTAATCTTCAAGATTCAAGACTCCTAAGTTCAATATTCAAGTTCAATATTCAAGATTCGATATTTCAAGTTCAATTTCTATGCCCAAAATCTAAGATACTTTTGGATGAGCAACTTGTCCTAAAGTTGAGATTTTTAGACTTGAATCCGTGTCGGACACACTTATTATTAAGAAGTCGTTTGGCGTTCGGATCTCAAATACAATAGTTCAATTTCAATATCGCACCTTTTCGATTATGCACTTCAATACCGCAATTTCAATAATGCCTTTCAATATTGCACCTTTATTATTTGCTATTTCAATTCCGCATTCTTTACTTATCTCACTTTGAGATGATGTGGTTTTGTACGCTTTCAATAATTCCTTTATTCATTGTGATGTTGCTTTACTTGTTTATTGCTTTCATCACCTCACATGCTAAATACAACAAAATGCAAAGTTACATCACGCTTAACAAAGATAATTTCTTGGACAAATCGGTCTTAGGTTCCCTTAAAATTAACTTTAAAGCGAAGTGGTCACAATACAAGTAGAAATTCTATGTGCTAAAATTCCAAGTTCAAACCCACATAGTGTCATGACTAGGGTTATTCGAAAATGCTTTTTGCCATGCACTCGAATACAATTCTTAAGGCTCGCGGAATAAGCATCTCGTTCCCTTGCCCGGATCTCATCCATCTGTTTCTAAGATTCAATGCCTTATCCACTAAAGAGTCAACTTTGGTCTTTCCATACGGGGCCCTTAAAATTGTTTGGTGGCGACTCCTTCGAAATCCAAAAACATACAAAACTCCAAGCCATTTCTCGTAGGGGAAATACAAAAAAGAATGAGCACAAAAAAAACCCATACAGATAACTTTAACTTATTGTACTCAAAACAACTACCTTTATTTTGAGGTTTTCCGCATGTGAAAAGTTAAGAAAATCAGAATTAAAGTTAGCTCCTTTGTTGTTATAATTAAGAAAATTTAATATTAGTTTACCTAACTTTTACTACATAAAGGTTAACTTTAAGTACAAAAATCTCAACTTTTACATTTTTACACAAAAGACAGATTAAAAAAATATACACTTAAGGTAAAAATCATATTTCACTAAATTTTAATGTATATATTCAAAATTTCAATGTAAAAAATAAACTTTTACTAAGCTTTCAAGTCTAGTAAACTTATCACAAATACTATTATGATTCAAATGAAAATTTAAATTCTATTTTTGATAAGAAACATTAATTGAATCAAAATAATCTCAAATTTGGAGTTATTGTTCCAAAGTCTGTTGTTGGAGGCGCTGCAGTTTTTCCCTTCTTCTTTTTGGCAAGCGGCCCTCGTGGTCTTTTGTTCCTTCCTTTTGTTGTGCAACGTGCAAGATCCAACACCATAGGAGGTTCAGTTGTTGTGTTTGTTGCAGGTTCAGAACTTGTTGCAGCTTGCTCTACACTTGTAGCACTTGTTGTTGTTGCATGAGTACCTATAAACATTTAACATAGTAAACTATAACTTTTACTTATAAAACCCAAACTTTTACCTATAAAACCCTAACTTGTTGCAGTTATGTATGTTAAAGTTATGGAATTTGTTCTAAAGTTAAGACAGACTTCTCTCATCTCCAACCTAACTTTAAATGTTAATAACTTAACTTTTATAGAAAAAGCAATAGCTTTTACCTGTTGGTGCTTTGTTTGTTTCTGGTGCTTGTGATGTGCTTGTTTCAGGTGCTTCTGTTGTACTTGTTTGTGTGATCGAAGCATCTTCAGCATTTGAAATATTCAATGATGCTAGAAGTTCATCAACCAGAGACACATTAGCGGCATAACCATCCTCCATAAGGGTTCTCATCTCCTCATTTGACTGGCTTTTCAAGATAAGGTTGTGGTATTTTCTAGCCATGGTTTGGCGCCAATGTGTGTACTGGACCTCTTCTGGCTTTTCATTTTCTAATTTGTTCCAAACCGATGACTTGGCAGATTTTGTCCACCTCTTTTTTATGTACTGTTCGGGAATCCGGTTTACCGAATGAAGGTGCAATATCCTAATGCAGTGGTAACACAACCATCCCGAAGCTTCAAAGTTTTTAGACGTACATGATACTGTCTGGCTCTCGTGGATGTATGTTACTCTCTGTCCAGACCAAGGTTCTTCTTCAATAGACACAACATCGAACTGAGTAGTGCCTGCATTAGTAGTAGTTAAAGTTAGGAAAATCAATATAAAAGTTAGCCTTGGAGTTGTTAAAGTTAAGAAACTTAGTTTTTCACGTTACCTAACTTTTAAAACAAAAAACCTAACTTTAACTTGTTTACCCTAAAATGTTAACTTTAGCTTCTGATATACAGTAAGGTGGAAAGTTAGGAAAATATCTATAAAAGTTGCCTTGGTGAAGTAAAAGTTAGGAAACTTTATATTTCAGTTTACCTAACTTTTAATAAAAAAAAGGCCTAACTTTTACAACAAAAAGACTAACTTCATAATTTTTCAAAAATGCGAAACTTTAACTTCTTATATTTACCTTTTGTCCATATTAATTTTGCTGTTGTTGCAATCGAATATCCAAATTCCTCCTCAAAGTCTCTGAATAGTGACAACGTGTAAACTTCTGATGCGTGTTTTAGCAATCCAGATAGTGGTAAAGCCGAGGATCCAACTGATTAGCTTGCTTTTCTGCACTTCTCCAACGTTGTATTGTTCCTTTGAACAATCTATAGAAATCAGTTAAACTTGTTGTTCTGTTTTCTCTAAAGAGGATGGCGTGATTAGTGCTTTCACTTCGTTGTGAAGACAAATTCCAGCTGAAAAGAAGTCTTTGGTTAGGGCAGGGCACCATTTTTCTCTCAAATCGTATACATTTGTAAACCATTCTTCCCCTATCAGCTCATATGTTTGCAGCATTGATCTCCAATTGCAATTGATCTCCAATTGGTTTCAAATTCAACTCCTGTGACACACTTATACAAGCAATAGTTGAATGTCTTCTTAAAATTTGGATCTCGTTTCAATGCCCCAAATCTTGTAATAGCAGTCTGATGCAAATGCCATACACATAATCTGTGTCTTGCATCTGGAAAGACCTGCATATACAACCCAATCTTAAGTATAATGTTTTATTCAAGTTTTCCTAACTTTTACTACATCAAACCCGACTTTTAATACAAAAAGGCAAACTTTAACTTTTTTACTCAAAACGGCATAACTTTAACATTTCAGGTTCCCTTCAAGTTAATAGTTAGAAATATCAATATAAAAGTTATATCAGGTGTAATAAAAATTAAGAAAAGATCTTTACCATTTAAGCTAACTTTTGGTAATTACATTATAACTTTTACACAGAAAACTACAACTTTAAGATTGATATTGGACTTTTTCCCCCCATTGAATTTTTGAAAGTTTGTAGAAGCCACACAAACGACTCAATCTTTTCATCTCCTATGAATGCACAACCTGAAGGAAATAATGCCCTTGGTCCAAGTATGCATTCTATGTTAAGTCTAATAAATGCGGTTCAGTATTAATTAACAAGTTAATAATTCAGTGAGATCAAGTGAGCTGAATGCCTAGCTAGAGGCCGCTTCAGTTCAAGTGGAATTAATGATATTGATCCACAGCTTACTCTTGACTGAACCCGTAGGGTCACACAAATAGTACGTAAACGGATCAAGTATTTAATGGCATTAGATACTCCATCTATGGATATTCGGAATCGACGGATCTTGGTTTCAGTGGGAGCTGAGATCGTCACAGGCAAGAAATGAATACTCCGGAAACGATGATATTGCCGGAAACGGAAATATGGATCGTATCGGAAATATAAATATTATCCAAGTCGTAGATGTTGCCGGAAACGGAAACATGGTACGTATCGGAAAATATTATCGGAAATGGAAATATTGCCAGAATCGGAAATATTGCCGGAAACGGAAATATTGTCAGAATCGGAAAATAATTCCGGAAACGGAAATATTAAATATTTGTTCGAAACGGAAATTGATTCCGGAATCGGAAATATTAAATATTGTTCGTATCGGAAATGAATTCCGGAACCAAGAATTTAATCGGAAGCGTATCGTACGAATTAGCATCGGACGAGGCCTGCCGGACGAAGGCCCAGCACGAAGTCGGGCCATCGCCCAGCAAGCCAAACGCGCGCCCAGCCAAGGCAGCGCCCAGGCCCACCGCAAGGCAGGCCCAGCGCGCGCCAAGGCCATGGCCTCGCTGCGTGGGCTGCTGCTCGCACGCACACGCATGGGCGGCCCTCGTGGCTGCCGTGTGTGTGTGAGTTTGTGTTCATGCATGATTCCTAAAACTATTAGAATTAGTATATGATTAAATTCCTATTCCTAAAAGGATAAATTAATTAATTAGAGTTCTTGTAGGATTCTAAGTTTAATTAATTCGTATCCTACTAGGATTCCAATTCCCTTTCCATAACTCTATAAATACGTGCCTAGGGTCACATATTTTAAAAGATTAATTCAAGTATTCAAAGTGAGTTTTGAGAGAAAAATTCAGTCATATTTCTTACCTAAGAGTGCCGAAAATTCTAGTACCTTAAGGGCGATTCTAGTTGGTCAATCTTAAGGCGGATCCGGACGTGCTGTGGACTATCTACGGAGGGACGACACTTGGAGTCCTAAAGACTTGTTCTTGTTCGGTTCGGGCGCAGCTAGGGAAGGCACGCAACAAAGAGTATGCATCTAAACTATGCTATATGATTATGTGTAAATAATATGTATTCCTGGCTATGGTTGTTTCCGCATGATTTATGAATTGTCATATGTATCATAACCTAACAGTGGTATCACGAGCCCCTTATTATTTTCATAATCTAAATTGCATGAACATGGTTAAATATTACAAATTTGCAAGAATTAAAAGGGGTGATTAATTTTCGTAATTGTTAATTAATTGCAAATTGCGTTTATTTAATTATACGTACGCAGTTTTTCGGCAGTTTCTTCGTTACTCATCCAAATCGAGTGATTTTTGTGTCAATTCCGCATGTAAAAGGCATTCTAAAATTTTGACAAAAAAAGTATTTTTCTGCCTAACCCAGAATTCTCAAATTCGAAGCCTAACTATGACTTTTCGAAGGTTTTAGTTTTTCGAATGCAAAATTTCGTAAATTTAAGATGTTAAATTAAATATTTGCGATTCTTGTTGATAAATCTTGAATTTTTAATTGACCTACTGTATATGTTTAACAAGTTTGAATGCCTAGCCTTGTTAATTATGCAATCTAATTTGTAATTATGATTAATTTGTTGAAAATTAGAATAATTTAGAATTAATTTGATTTTCATAATTAATTATAATTTAATTAGAAACCTATGATTAAAAACCACCATAAAAATTGTAAATTTATGATAAATTTTAAATTTTTATGACCTAGACTTGAATCCATAATAATCGGAAATCAATTGGATAATAAATTTTCGATTTTTCGCCCTAAAATTATGAAATTAATATTATTTATTAATTTGTCATTAATTTTAAATATAAATTTTAATTTTTATGCGATTCGTTCATATAACTTGCACGCACAAAGCAATGGACGCTTCGTGTCACCCTTAAGGGGTGTTGTATAGTGCGGGCATGCGACGACGAGCAAGGGAGCTCGTCGCCCGTGCGGCACGAATGCAATGAGCAAGGGCATGGTGCACGAGCACAAGGCAGCAGCCCTGCCTTGTGTCGTGGGCCACGAGCTATGAACAAATGGGCATGGGCGAAAGGCAAGCCAAGGCAGTCGCGTGTGGGCAGCAAGCAAGCTGCGCCACGACGCGCACTGCCTCGCGCAAGCGCGCGCAGCGAGCGCAAGCTCGCGTGCCACGAGCGCTGCGCCCAGCGATTGATCGCGCGCAATTGCTCGCGCGCACAGCGAGCGATGGCTCGCGCGCACAGCGAGCGATGGCTCGCGCGCACAGCGAGCGATGGCTCGCGCGCACAGCGAGCGATGGCTCGCGCGCACAGCGAGCGATGGCTCGCGCGCACAGCGAGCGATGGCTCGCGCGCACAGCGAGCGATGGCTCGCGCGCACAGCGAGCGATGGCTTGCGCGCAGCGAGCGCTGGCGAGCGCGCACAGCGAGCGATGGCTCGCGTGCGTCGAGCGCTGGCGCGCGCGCAGCGAGCACCATAGCGTGCGATGGCTTGCGATGGAAGATGCAGCAGCTATGCGACGAGCGCATGGGCTGCGCGCACATGGCCAGCGATGGCTGTGTGCGTGCGGCCCATGGGCGTGCAATGCGTAGGGTGTTTGCGTTGCGATTAGATCGTTTTGAATGTTTAATTTGAAATTTTTCAGTTTACGTAATTTTAATTAATTTTAAAATTAATAATTTAAATTATTTTCTTGGATTTTAATTTTGAATATTGTAATTATAATAAATTTTATTTATTCTAATTATTTTACTAAAATTAAAATCACGAATTAATTTAAATACGACTGAAATTAAATTAAACTTTTTGGATTCAATTATAAATTTATATGAGCTTTAAATTTTAATTAAATTTGTATGTTTCCGGTTAGACTTGAAATACATTTTTATGTTTAAAATTAGTAAAGCATATGAATTTATTGGTTTAAGTGGGAGCCCTTTTAGTCATAAAACTCTTGATTAGGTCTACAAATCCTTAAGGTTAAAACAACTTGATTAGAATTAATAAGGACTGAATAATTGGTAGATTATTGGTGCCCTTGATTAATTGCTGCAAATGTTTACGTGATGCATAATGTGTTTTACTAACCAGCTATGTGGGTCATTCATGATAATGAATGGGTGAATGGTATATATTGTATATGTACTGTTTTGCAGGTTATGAAGTGACTAGTATGGCCCAAATAGGATAGAAAATATGGTCTGCGTACCATTAATTTGAATGTAATTGGTCTAAAGTACCAAAGTTGTTTTTCAATTCAAATATGGTCTGCGTACCATCAAATAGTTGTAATTAGTTTTAATTATAGCTTATCCTATTTGAAGAAAATGGTGCCTCCCACGGAGATTTTCAAGACGGACTTTGAAGTTAAAGCTTCAAGATGAAGTCGGGCCATACTAGATCACATTTATCTTATGCATGTTTTAAGTTATTTATTGCTTTAAATATGTCTTAAAATGCATGAGATTACGGCTTGATTATGTTGCATGATTAAGGATTTTAGTTCACTTAAAATCTAACCAACATAGTAAGAGCCTTAAGTTCCAAACTTAAAAATTGAGTTAAAAGGTGCCATGCCAAAATATACACTTGCTTGGATATCCTTTACATCAATCTAGTAATAGTTTTCGCTCAGCGATGTGTTACTTATTGGTCCTAAAGGGGCAAGGTACACAAATAATTGTGAGTACATG
This sequence comes from Spinacia oleracea, assembly GCF_020520425.1. Lineage (NCBI taxonomy): Eukaryota > Viridiplantae > Streptophyta > Magnoliopsida > Caryophyllales > Amaranthaceae > Spinacia > Spinacia oleracea. The sequence goes on along the minus strand of NC_079490.1, from coordinate 66,218,897 downwards.
TTAGTTTTGGTGAAACTCAACGATATAAGTAAGGAGTCCTTTTATGTCGTGGCAAAATCGATAGGTTTACCTAATAAGTTCTTAGACGTACCTATCAACCAAGAGTAGTTTCTAGACTATTAGCAAAAGGCTTTTGCTTACCTAAGATGTTTTAGAATTGAGTCGACAAACTGTGCTTAATTCTTCAATGGTTTTAGGGTCTTGGAATCATTTTATTCACACCTGCCGGAACAATAAATTCGAATAAAATGCTAATAACTTGTTGAAATTGCATGATTGCTTTAATTTTCAAAGTTATTACTCATGATAAATGTTTAGACTTTGCATGCTTCAATGTATGTTTTAATTATTGTTTATAATTAAATATCTTGAACTGCAGTAAATCCTTTTAGAAAGGTAACAGTAAATTTCCTCGATTGGTAGTGAATCCAAGAACGATTCACGGAAATGAGAGAAAGTGAGCAATTTAAAATGTACGTTTCTTATAGCGACTTTTATGGTTGTTTTCGAACATCAAAGTCGAATGGCAAACCAATTGGTGCTTGTGAATTCAAAATACAATGTAGTTTTGAGATCATAAAGCATTGAGCTTAAAACGCTCAGCTTTACCAATGGTTAACAACCTAATATCTTTGTCCATTTAATTCTCGAATGAGTCTAGTCCCTAGACATTCGAATAGATCGATTCTTAGAGAACTTTAGAAGCTTCTGGTAAGATCATCTAGTTGCAACAGAATGTTCAACATAAATTAAATGGTAAAGAACCTTGTTGGGGTGACATTGGACATGTCTAACAAAGTATAAAAGTCAACACTAAAGAATTCAATTCTTAAGACTATAAGAAAAAGTACAAGAAATAGGAAAACGAGGAACAAATGAAAGGAATTACGATTCCGTTTCTACCTATAAGTTTATGTTTGAAGAGAAGTGACCTAGCAATCAAACTTCCTTGGTATCATATACCGCTTGAGGTTCTTACTTCGGTAATAACTCAAACAATGGAAGCTAGGATACACTAATGACCTACAAGTGGGAAATGAAGCATGGCATTGCTACATTAATTGTAGGGTCATCTAAGTTTGTTCTAAGTCCTTTCAAAGGCTGGAACTTAATGGCTATTTTGTTCCATAATCAGCATACCTAAATTTCTGCTTCAAACACAGAAAGACTCACATTCAAGAAAAACAAAAACAATGTTTGTTTGTTTATTTGAATGAAATGGTCAATTACAGGTTGAGTCAATATGCTTGATTAAAACAAACAACTCTTTAAAGAACTTTACTAGGTTCAAATCAAACCCTTGATTTGAGTTCCATTAATCTTTGGCATTGTTGCTTAGACCAAACCCTTGATTTGAGTTCCATTAATCTTTGGCATTGTTGCTTAGAACATTCATAAGCTCTATTTTGATGGACTTTTTGAAAGTTGGTTGATTTCTAGATCAACTTAAGACAAGCTAGTCTTACTTGTTGAAAGTAACAAAGAATATGAACTATTGTTAGAACGCCTAGACGATAGAGTTCAAAGCTAAAGAAAGGTTTTATGACTTTATTATTTCACATGGATTTGAGTGAATATAGGTTTATTTACTCAAATGTGATATAAGTTGAATCTGTTTGGCTAGTTCAAAGATTCAGAAGTATAAAATCCACTTGGCAAGAAATCATAAAGATCTAGGTTAGATCATGTTGATGATTACTTGAGACCAAATATGATCATCAATGATTGTGTGTTGTAATTTCACAATCTAGCTCCAAAAGATATGGCATATCTACGTTGGAATGATCGAAGTCAATTAGTACTTGATTCGATCAATGATGAATCATAAAGACTTTTCCTATAATTTCTAAAACAAAATGCTCAACTACCACCAAACTAAACCAAATTCCTCAAATCTATTGAAAAGTAATTTCAGAATATCTTTTCATAATATATCTAAAGAGTTGCTAAACTCAGTGGGAGCTTAGTGTTTGTTATTCAACAAACTAAGACCCAAGTCTAGATATATGTTTCATTGTGGTTTATTCAAATGAGACACAAGGGTATTGTTTCTACCACGAATTTTTGAGAACATAATGTTTGTTTGCTCGAAATGATGTCCTTTTGGAGATTCGTTTCCAAAATGACAAGTGGGAGAAAATAGACCTCGAAAGTCTTCGAGGCGAACAACAAACATAAACGGACATTCAGGAGGCTTTTCGAAGTTCTTTAGAAAATCCGAACACGTATTCTTTAAGGACTTTAGAAGTGGCTTTAAAGAATAGACATCTCTTAGAAGACTTTACAAGTGCTTCAAGGAGAACAGAATATTCAAAGGACTTTTAAGTGGCTATTGACATTCTGTTGTTTGATGTTCTATACCCTTGTAGGCATAGAGTTCAAGTCACTGAAACTATGAGATTCTTCTATTAGATAGTGAAGAAACATGGAGTTCAGGTCACTGAAACTATGCAATTCTTCTATTAGATAGTGAAGAAACCTACAACTTGCAGTCAAACTATTATCATGTAGATTAATGAGTTTGTGACTTGTAAAAAAGCTATGACGAAACCCAGATTCCCTAAAATGGTTAGAGGCCATATATAGACTCAAATGTTTTAAATGGTTAGAGGCCATAAAACATACTCAATGTTTTGATGACAAAATTGAAATTTTGTTGATTTGCAAGAATAGTTTCACACCTATTGGTTGCAAGTTTGTTTTAAGGATAAAAACCATCAAACATGGAATTGTGTTCACACACAAAGCTAGATTAGTTGCTAAAGGTTACAAGCAAATTCATGGTATGGATTGTGTTGAAACCTCATGCAAAATCGTAATGCTTAAGTCTATAATTCAAGCAATGATTGCATATTGGTACATATGGCAATTGGATGACAAAACGTATTCCTCAATCAAATGTTGGAATATAATATGTACATGGTATGTCATAGAATTTGTGGATCCAAATAAATGCTTAAAAAGGAAAGCTAGCTTATAAAATCTAAGTACAGATATAAGCAAGCAATTGGGAATTGGAACTGTATTTTAAGTGAAGCTAATAAGCATTTTAGTTTCATAAAATATACATAATTCTTATAGATATATAAGAAGTTTAGTGGGAGTACATAAAAACTTAATTGGTCCTATGTGTATCACACACATATCTCTCTATTGTAAAATAACATTCAAATGCTAATGACTTAGATTTGAGATTATTCATCAATGATGGACCATGGCGAAACTTAGTACATACTGGGTATTAAGATCTATTTACAAAGATCTTATGATATTGTTTTGGATTAAGTAATGGCATTTACTAAATCAAACACGAAAGTCTCCATTGGAGATATTCAACCCATGTGAATAAATCTAAGTAAAGGATGTTTTAACTATGTATAAGCATTTACTAAGTTAAACATCAAAGAGTCTAAATGAGATTCTTAACCTATATTATATGTCAAAGAATTTAGCTGAATTTAGTATCTACTGAAACTAGATAAGCTAAAGTTACATGAATAGAATTCAATTGAGAAATATTCTGCAAAAGAACTTATCATGTATGATATAATATGAGGATCGCCAAAAACGTATCGTATGACTTTAGGCATGACGAACATATACCAATCTCTATTGATCTAAGTGAAGATCAACTAGATTGAGATCAAAAATACTTATGGTACTTGAAATGGTACATAGGAATAGTTCTTGATTCAAGGAAATAAAGATATGCTAAATATTGATGCTACACGCATAAACACTGGCAAAGGATCAAGCAAGACCCTTTGGAGTTAACCATTGATAAGGACGAGCTATAGAGCATCGTGTTTGAAATGGCAACATGGATTGGAGACCATGAGTTGTTGCGTGGGAAATTAAAATATTAATTTCTATGTTCTAAGATACAGCTGGAAAGTATTCCACATATCTGTGAACTGCTTGGATAAGTAATTCCAAACAAAGCATCACTAGCAACCTATAAAGTTGAAGTAAAAGTAATTATTGCCTACAAAGCAATAAAACAGAATTGTTTAAAGTTCTTCACTGAACTTGGGTAGATCACCTATCTGCTGGCTTGATGGTTCTTCATTGAAAAATGCGCAGAACCACTCTTGAAGCAAGAAAAACGTCTGCTAACTTGATGGTTCTTCATTGCAAAATGAGTAAAGCCACCATCGAAGTAAGAAAGACTAGATCACATAATAAACAAACTCGAAAGGATCTTATCATCATATCTCGAAAAACATTCGATGAAAAGGATATTAAGATTGGCAAAGCATGATAACTAAACCTATGCAACAAGTGAGAAGCAACACTCACGTTGTAGCACTGGAAGTCAAGCATAGCTTTGAATTCCATGAATTGTTTTAGAAGATGGGTTTGAGGCCCATGGTTATAAAACATTGGGGTTGAACATTTATCATATATGAAATGTATTTTCATATTCCATTTAATCTTGGTTTAGTATTAAATGATGAGTCCCTTCAAATTGACGATATATTCAAGATAGACTGTCAGGACCAGTCCTGTGACTAAGAAATGTCTATCAAGTGAACTTGAATGTCAAAGGTTGAAAATGGTCCCTGGTCGGAGTTTTCTATAAAATTGGACGCATAGAAAACGTTAGACGATTAGAATGCAAGATGACTAGTAGTTCTGTTTCTTGAACTATGTGGACATGGCAATGTCATAATCATTTGCATAGATACTTACTTTGGGAAGACTAGTATCGGACAAGACCTATGAAACTTTACTGTAAGAGATGAAAATCTGTCATAAGTAAATTTCATTAAAATTATTAGACACTAAATCCTCAATACCTGAGTGATTTGAGATTACTTGTTTGAGAACTGGTTGCTTTGACGTTGACCAACCGTCGCACCGTAAAAGGAGGCTATAAAGGCAACGCTCAGGTAATCACCTATCAAACGAAGTCTAATCTCAAGATCGCAAGATTGGGATTGTCCTCCCATAAATCGGGATGAGATGCTTAAAAGTTGTACAAGGCCACTCGGAGAGCTAGAAACTGTGAAATGCATGGCCGTGCTCGGATGAATCATAGGCTATGATTATCTGTTTATTTGATCAGTTGAACTCTGAAACCGAGAAACACCTCTGGACATAATAAGGATGACAACTCTTACCTTATGTTCAAGAGCAAGCATCGAGCGACAAAGGAATTAGGAAATGCACACTTGTCCCTAAGGACAAGTGGGAGACTGAAGGAAATAATGCCCTTGGTCCAAGTATGCATTCTATGTTAAGTCTAATAAATGCGGTTCAGTATTAATTAACAAGTTAATAATTCAGTGAGATCAAGTGAGCTGAATGCCTAGCTAGAGGCCGCTTCAGTTCAAGTGGAATTAATGATATTAATCCACAGCTTACTCTTGACTGAACCCGTAGGGTCACACAAATAGTACGTAAACGGATCAAGTATTTAATGGCATTAGATACTCCATCTATGGATATTCGGAATCGACGGATCTTGGTTTCAGTGGGAGCTGAGATCGTCACAGGCAAGAAATGAATACTCCGGAAACGATGATATTGCCGGAAACGGAAATATGGATCGTATCGGAAATATAAATATTATCCAAGTCGTAGATGTTGCCGGAAACGGAAACATGGTACGTATCGGAAAATATTATCGGAAATGGAAATATTGCCAGAATCGGAAATATTGCCGGAAACGGAAATATTGTCAGAATCGGAAATATTATCGGAATCGGAAAATAATTCCGGAAACGGAAATATTAAATATTTGTTCGAAACGGAAATTGATTCCGGAATCGGAAATATTAAATATTGTTCGTATCAGAAATGAATTCCGGAACCAAGAATTTAATCGGAAGCGTATCGTACGAATTAGCATCGGACGAGGCCTGCCGGACGAAGGCGCAGCACGAAGTCGGGCCATCGCCCAGCAAGCCAAACGCGCGCCCAGCCAAGGCAGCGCCCAGGCCCACCGCAAGGCAGGCCCAGCGCGCGCCAAGGCCATGGCCTCGCTGCGTGGGCTGCTGCTCGCACGCACACGCATGGGCGGCCCTCGTGGCTGCCGTGTGTGTGTGAGTTTGTGTTCATGCATGATTCCTAAAACTATTAGAATTAGTATATGATTAAATTCCTATTCCTAAAAGGATAAATTAATTAATTAGAGTTCTTGTAGGATTCTAAGTTTAATTAATTCGTATCCTACTAGGATTCCAATTCCCTTTCCATAACTCTATAAATACGTGCCTAGGGTCACATATTTTAAAAGATTAATTCAAGTATTCAAAGTGAGTTTTGAGAGAAAAATTCAGTCATATTTCTTACCTAAGAGTGCCGAAAATTCTAGTACCTTAAGGGCGATTCTAGTTGGTCAATCTTAAGGCGGATCCGGACGTGCTGTGGACTATCTACGGAGGGACGACACTTGGAGTCCTAAAGACTTGTTCTTCTTCGGTTCTGGCGCAGCTAGGGAAGGCACGCAACAAAGAGTATGCATCTAAACTATGCTATATGATTATGTGTAAATAATATGTATTCCTGGCTAAATGGTTGTTTCCGCATGATTTATGAATTGTCATATGTATCATAACCTAACACAACCAAACATGCAATTGTTCCATTGGTTGTTTATTCCAACTATTGGAGCACAAATCAGGTTATACCTGTTTGTTTTATAGGTTGTGTCAAAAACCACTATATCTCCAAAAATTCCATAGTCTTCCATCATCATAGAGTCCCTCCAAAACAAACTCCTCAATTTGCCTTTTTCATCCAATCTAAATATAAAAAAGAAGTTTGGGTCACCTTCAAGCTCTAAATACATTATGTCAGTTATTGCTTGTGCATCACCTCCTTCTATTTGCTTCATTTTTAACCTTGTGCAGTAATTTAGATGGTCTTTCTTCGAATGCCCTAAATTTTCTTCACCTCCAGCTTCAATTGCCATGTAGTTAAAAGAAGCCGTGGATGACAGACCTGTCAGTTGTGCATAAAAGAATGTAAATAAAAAAAAGTTTAGCAAAACATTTTATTTAACTTGACTCAACTTTTACTTCTTCAAACTTGGCTTTTAGTACAAAAATGCTAACTCTAACCTTTTTTATTTTAAAGTTTTAGTTCTTTATGTCAAAGTAATGGAAAATGTTCTAAAGTTAAGAAAAAATTCCTCATCTCAAACCTGAATTTAATTGTTAATAACTTAACTTTAATTGATAAAATTCTAAGTTTTACATTTTTACCTTTCTTCAGCTAATGTCTGTCAGGAAATTTATTTTATTCCACACCTTGTTGTTTCCTATGTTAAAGTTGTAGATATGTAGGCTAAAGTTAAGGAAATTGTTGTAAAAGTTAAAGACAGTCTTCCTTCATCTCTAACCTAACTTTTACTTTTAAAAGCTTAACTTTAACTAAGAAGAGTGTGACTTTTATATTTCAAAAAATTTCATCTTCAAAGGTGATTCTAGTAACACAAGCATGAGTACACCTGATCAAAATTAAGGAAATTGTTGTTTTCTGTGTTAAAGTTGTAGATATGTAGGTTAAGGAATTTGTTGTAAACGTTAAAGACAACTTCCCTTCATCTCTAACCTAACTTTTACTTTTAAAAGCTTAACTTTAACTTAGAAGAGTGTGACTTTTATATTTCTAACTTTTTCATCTTCAAAGGTGATTGTAGTAACACAAGCATGAGTATCAAAACAATAACTTTTACACATAAAACATTTTTACTACTAAAACTGTAAGTTTAACTATCAAAATTTAACTTTTACCAGATTTTTGCATAGTTTCAATTTCCTCCCCCTTCTCTTCTGTTATTTGCCTTTCAGATCTATGCAAGTAGTGCCATTGACTTCTAGTTAAGTCATGGTTGTGAATTATTACGTGATTAACAACCTCATACCTTCCTTCAAGATTCATTTTCATCCTCAAGCATGCTCTACATCCAGTTCTTGTGATTGGAACTTGCCTTGGTTTTCTCTCTTTTTTGGGCACAACAGGAACAACTGCTTCCACTTTTTTCTTTTTGTTCTTTCCATTGTTTGTTACTCCTGCTGCTGAACAAAGAAATGTCTTTTCAAGCACGATTCTTGTCCCAACTTTGAATCTTGTGTTTCCTTTCCTTATGGAAAATCCAATTGCACTAGCATGTTTTTCGTAGAAACCTAGAACTTCCTCCATTGTTTCTCCAGTGTAACTCATCAGCATTCCAACAATATCATGATCCGATTCTGTTATTGCAATTATTAAAAATCAGCAAAAATTTTAATTACAAAACCCTAACTTTTACGCATAAAACTATAACTTTTACTAAAATAAGGCTAACTTTTACTAAAACAAGTCTAACTTTTACACATACAACTATAACTTTTACTAAAACAAGGCTTATTTTTATTAAAACAAGTCTAACTTTTACGCATAAAACTATAACTTTTACTAAAACAAGGCTTATTTATATTAAAACAAGGCTAACTTTTACGCATAAAACTATAACTTTTACGCATAAAACCACAACTGTAAATTCTCTAATAATATCATGTTAAAAATCTACGCAAATATTCTATAAAACTTTAAATTTCACATACTTGACTTTTACTCTGAAATCTTCAACTTTAACTTTGACATATGCAACTTTTTCGAACACATAATGTACACCAATATTACATCCAAACTAACACATTACATAACTTTTACATGAATATCTCTAACTTTTACTTTCATAGCTATAACTTTGACTTCGAACGTATAATTAATTTTCCAATGCATAATTTTTACGCTTTGCAACAACATGATTTATTTAACTATAATGTTGCATATAATAACTGTTACACTTATAAACCTAACTACACCATATGTTTATTCTAACTTTTTCACTAATAAATCACAATTACATAAGCTAAAATTAAAATAACTTCAGAATCAGAAATAGTTTGTTGTTCTTCAGCTTCGATTTCGTTATTTGACTCTTCTTCTTCACGTTCCTCTGCCAAAGCATTGTTTTCTATACAATTGTAGAGAACGTCCTCCATTGTTGCATCTTGAATATCAGGTTCAACCGGAACTTGAATGCTTTGTGTTGATTGAATAACACTTCGAATTAGGTTGTCCATCTTAAATTTGGTCGAGAATTCGATTTTTCTCTCGCGATTTTGATCTCTCTCGTCTAGGTTTTTTTTCTCTCCTCTGATTGCGTTTTTCTTTTTCCCTCTCTCTTCTTGTTTTGCGTGAAATTTTAAGTCAGTGTTTGGGGGAGTCAGCCCTGCTTTTTTATTTCGCACGTGTGAAGTGTTGGTGCACATGAATATTAATGTGTACCTGTTGTAAGACTTTTTGTCTAAACTTAACTGAACCTATCTGAATTTAATTAATCCAATGTGATCTTAACTAGACTTATCTGAATATGTATTTTGTCCAAAATAACTCAAAATAAATCGGGCAAAATAGAGCCCACGTCCCCGACCTTACATTGATGGCTTTTTCTCGAATTCTTATTCGTTCTTGTTGCTATGACAACAAGAAGACGGAGACAGTACCAAAGTAACACAATTGATGATATCCATTTCCCGTCCAGCCTAACAGTAACTGCCCTGCCTACCCCCTCTCACACTCCACTGCTCTGTCTTCACACTTTCTTTCTGCTTTGTTTTCGCAATCAATGCTCACCACCTTCCTCCCTCTCTTTAATACTCCCATTTTCTCTCTCCTCCTCCATTCTTATCTTCTCCATTCAAATCAGTAGGTATCTCTACTTATTTTTATTTGTTTCTACTGTTCAATTTTGAATATTACTCTGAATATTCAAAAAATTTACCCCCTTTTTCTCCAAAATATTTTAAATAGAAGTCGTTTTTTGAACTTTTTCTGTTGTTGTTTGTTGAAATGATGGATCTCATGTGTTTTTAATGTTGCCTTTTTCTGTGCAGTTATTTTCTTCTCTAATTTATCAGATAGTGGGTTTTTAGTTTGACAATTAATCCCAACTCTATTCGTCTTTTTCTGCCTTTAATTTCATTTTTGGGCTTTTTTTTTCTTCTCTTTCTCTCTCTCTCTCTCTCACTTTTCAGCATTTTTCTTATCTCCAGTTTTTCCAATTTTTGAATCTACCTAATTAGGGTTCTGACTCAGGATCCTGGAAAACTAAGTTAAAGGTAAGATTTTTCATCGATTTAGATTTCATTATTTAATTCTGGAATTGTTTAATTTTATCGGAGTAGGGGTTGAAGAACATTAGCAAGTTTCGAGATATTTAATTTCTCCAAGTCAATTGATTTCCCCTAGATTTTGGTGCTAGTTGGACCGATTTTAACTTGTGCTTTATAAATTGGGATTGTCTGTTGAAACTTTGCTGGCATTATATATATATATATATATATATATATATATATATATATATATATATATATATATATATATATATATATATATATATATATGCAGTATTTTAGGGGTTCGAGTTTGCGTACAAATTTTGACTGCTACTTGTTTATCGATTTCGCGAATTTCGTGAAAGACAAGATGATGAGGACACTCTGGTTTATATTCTAAATGCCCGATCACATGGGGGAAGATTGTGAAGATTATAATAGTGATAAAAGTTGTTTAATTTTTAGGGAAGATTTGTTTATTTTTAGTTGATTGTATATGTTAGTTATTGGTGTATGTCGAATAAAATATTAAGGTTTTGTTTATTTAATGCTGGCGTTGCGATGTGTGGTTGGTATGATTATCAGTAAACTTATTGTCCCATGGATCCACAAATTTGACTAGGATTTAATAACAAGAGGTCATAGTTTTGTATTAATTTACATAGTTTGACGCATGGCGTGCTATTTTTTCCTTATTTGAGAGTTGAATGTAGATACAGTTTTGTTGGATTAATCTTGAAACCAAGGTTTTATGTTAATATTTTTTCTTTAGATCTATTGTAGGAGGGAACTACAGGAAGAATTTTATTGTGCTAAACTTTACCCAATGTGTTGGGTTTTCTGGGTTTGAGCAAATGGGTGGCTGCATTTCAACTAGTAGTCAGAGCACTTGTAGTAGTGCGGGAAATGGAGAAGCAGTGTCATCGTCATCTTGCTTGGGCATGGGGTTGTGTGGTCGGAAGAGGAGTAAGAGAACTTTTTCCGACCATGTTGCCACACTGCAGCATTTATCGTCTATACCTAATCGCATTTTTATGAATGGGAAGAGTCGTAGTTCGTGTACATTCACTCAGCAGGGTCGCAAGGGGATAAACCAGGATGCCATGATAGTGTGGGAAGTGAGTACTTTTTATTTTTATTTTTGCTTCTCTTGATATATACACGGAGCTTCATTAAATAGCTAACTTGTTAATAATTTGCTTTGCAGGATTTCATGGAAGATGAGGTGACATTTTGTGGTGTATTTGATGGGCATGGGCCTCATGGTCATCTTGTTGCTCGCAGAGTGAGGGACGCTTTGCCATTAAAGCTATTATCTTTTTTGAACTCTTGTCAAACAAAGGAAGTTGGGGCAAGTGGTGCTTGTGGTAACGGAGATCTTAAATCTGAGGGTATAGAAGATGAGAAAGATGATTCTGTTGAAGATAAAATTAGCTCATTGTGGAGGGAGGTTTTTCTGAAATCATTTAAGGCTATGGATAAAGAGTTGAGATCACATCCCAATGTGGATTGCTTTTGCAGTGGCAGCACGGCTGTTACAATTGTAAAACAAGTGCGTCATCTTCCATATATTTTTATACTTCATTGATATTTTTGGATTTGCCCAATTGCCCCCAGTAAATTTCATTTTATTTGTGGTTGCAGGGTTCTAATTTGTTCATGGGGAATATTGGAGATTCTCGGGCAATCATGGGGTCTAAGGACATCAATGATGCTTTGATAGCAATCCAATTAACTGTTGATTTGAAGCCAGATTTACCCAGTAAGTGTATATTAGTCCTAAACTTCTGGTTTTGTCCTTCCGGAGCAAATCTAATTAGTTGTGAAAGCTTCATTTTAGGGGAAGCTGAAAGGATTAAACGTTGCAAGGGGAGGGTGTTTGCGTTGCAAGATGAACCTGAAGTTCCTAGAGTTTGGTTGCCATTTGATGATGCCCCTGGGTTAGCAATGGCTCGAGCATTTGGTGACTTCTGTCTAAAGGAATATGGGGTTATCTCTGTACCAGAATTCACCCACCTAACTTTGACAGATAAAGATCAGTTCATCGTTATGGCCTCCGACGGGGTAAGCGTGGTTTTTGCCTTTTGCTGGCCTTCACAATGTTGCTAATATTCTACCTATTAATTCACTTCGATAGTTCGATGGCACTGTTTTGACGAACTTTTTACTATTCTCTATTGTTGTCTTTGTAGAAAGGAAAATATAGATATGTGATTAGGGAAATAATGAAATTAATTAGAAGGTACTGCTGTCTTTGATTAGATGAGGTTGTAATCTTCTCAATCCAAACAAAAACTTGGATGACTGTTCACTGTCCAGGATTCAAATGCACTAAACTAGTGGAATCTGTTACAATGGAATTAGAGTTTTGCAAAGCTTTGATTTCACCCCTGGTGGTGGTTGACAACTGGCTAGTTCGTCTCATATAGTCTACAACATTGCTAGCCCAAAGGAATCAATCCCCGTTTGGTAAGCGGTCATAAATTGTAGGAATGGTAATGAATTTTTGTGTAATTTAACAAGGAAAGCTCATAATCACTCCCGTGGTAAATTTTTAATTGAATTCCACCCTCTTGTGGTTTTCTTCATATATTTCCATTACTGCTCCATACCAGTTTAAAGTTGTAAATCATGACAATAAAAATTTATGAAGAAAATGAGGTATTTGAGGATGGACAAGCATTACCATGGATATTAACATGGCATTTTCATCAAAAAATTACCACCATTTATTATTGTCTACCAAACAGGCTGTCAAGGATATTACCAATTGAACAGCGAATCAAGGAAAGTTTCAGATCAAGGATATAGATTGATTGCCTCTGTGAACTGAGTTTAGTTTTTAATCAAACAGTTGCAGGTTTCTTTTTTTTTTTTTTTTTTTTAATTTACATGCTATTTTGAAATGTACTTATTTTACTGTTTCATTTATTTTAAACTTTACTTATTTTTTATTATCTCTTACAATATTTCTTCTATAATATATATACATTTTTCTCTTATCTTACTTTCATTAATTCCACTTTCTCTTCCTTGTTTTTCTTATTACTTCTTGCTCCTTTTTGGTTTGTTTGGTGACAATGACGATCTCCTACGACAATTCATGTTAGCCGACCCCAAATCATTTTGGGACTAAGGCTTTGTTGTTGTTGTTGTTGTTGTTGTTGTTGCGGGTTAGGATCTCTGTTTTCAAATCAAGATTCTCACCTCATCAATTCCAACCATTGATTTCTTCAAAGTAATAATGTGTTCCACACACTTCTCAGTTTTCTTTGAATCGTTGATAGATTGGACTTTTAGTTTGAGTTGGGTTACTTAATTTTAGCTTTTCTTAAAACAAATAGAAGACTGACCTTCTCGGATATGATAGGATGGGGGTGATAGTTACATGGTTTCTCAAACAATAGAAGATGTTTATCTTGCTGTTGCATGCCCCTGCAAATTTGTATTGCCAGGTAGAAAAAGGGTTGTGATTGTGATGTAGGAAGTTGAAATTGACAAACTTATAACCTACATACTTCGTATAATACTTTTTTAGCTCAAGGAGATCAGCCTACTCTCCCTAAAATATTGACATGATTAGAGATAATGGCAAACTGTGCACAGATCTTTTACTTCCACCCACAAGCCAGAACATGGAGGAGGGGGGGGGGGGGGTGTGGTTGGAATTGATGGTTGCTCTTTTGTTCTACAGTTATGATTTATGAAAATGTTAATAGTGTTGGTTCCAGCGCAAAACAAGTTCCAAGAAAGAACCTTTAGAACACATATTCAGTCAATTGTGTGAGCTCAAGTTCAAAAGAAGTGTTGAACTTAAACAATGTAGATATTTTGAGGTCCATTAGTGGCGATTTGGGTTGCAATCCCCTAAAATATGTGTGATGAAAATATGAGTGGAGGTGGAGTTCTGATTCATCCAGTGAAGTACAGAGTCCAAGGTTAGAACTTTCTGAACATTTTTTAGTTGATTGAGCAAGCTTTGAGTTTTAGAGAAGTTTGGACATGTACTCCGTTGATATTTGAGGTTGACTACTGGCCCCAATGGGAATACAGGTTCTTAGATTCTGTTTTCTCCATTTTCTTCATCTATATGTTTATCACTCAAAATATCGTGTTTGGGGCATTTCTATTTCAATTGTTGAAGCTAGTCCCTTTGTATTGAAAGTCAAAGAACCAATATGTTGCAGCATGCATGGAGTCTTTTTTGGTAACCATGTGGTGGTACATTGTTCAAAACATATTCCTTTTTCTTTCAGGACCACATATTTGCTAGGCAGGGCATGTAGCTTAAGCATATTTGTTTTTCAACCCACAACTTTGTGTGGTAGACTGCAAAGAAAAGGGATGGTATTCTAAAAGCTAATACTGTCTCATGGAGGAAAAATTATTATCATTGGGATAATGCTGTGTTAGTGGATAATTCACACCAGTTTCAGTTTTGCTTTAGTAAAAGACTCATGAAGGACTTGGTGATTTTCACAATTTTCATATCCCATGCATGAACTGTACCAGTTCGAAAATTGCATCCTTTCTTCTTGACTTAGTAGTTAGGACTATAGTTTTCATTTTCCTAGAAATCTTATTTTACCCGTTAATCAAAAAATAGAAAAAGGAAAACAACAAATTTACTTCAAGGAAAAGTTACAGTACTTAAGCCCTAAACCCTGTCCAAGTACAGTGAAATTGTAAATACCATAGTACGTATATCTTTTCCACAAGGCATCCTGCTTAAATGTGATTAGAAAAGAAAATACAGCCGCGTCTTACCCTGATGAATAAAGAAAATGATTTACTGTATTTGCTTGTCTGATCCTATGGGGCAGAATATATACTGGAAGATTGCTTGCTTCCAGCCATGATCTGAACAAATTGTTCTTTTACTGTGAAATTGTGAGGTGAAATTGTTCTGCTTGTCTACATATCTTATATCCAAATTTCCTCTTTTATATAGGTTTGGGATGTGTTAAGTAATGAGGAAGTGGTAGATATAGTATCCACAGCTCCATCCCGAGCATCAGCTGCACGTGTACTGGTTGAATCAGCTGCCCGTGAATGGAAGCTGAAATATCCAACCTCGAAGATGGATGACTGTGCTGTTGTTTGTTTGTTCTTGGATGGTAAAATGGATACGGAGTCAGATTATGACGAACAAGGTTTCTCCTCAGTGACAATCCAAAGCAACCATTCTGGTGCAGCGATGGAATCTGATGATGGTCAGATTTCAGAGCCATCTTTCCAGAGAAACATGACGGTTAGATCATCAGAAGAAAATGATTCCTTGCGAAGATTGCCAGTGGAAGCAATACCAACTGTTGGATCTGTCCTAACTGAAGACCAGAATTGGTCGGGTTTGGAAGGTGTGACTCGCGTCAATTCACTTGTTCAGCTTCCTAGGTTTTCAGAAGAAAGGCCAAATTCATGATAACATTCTTTATGATTTAAATTATTGGATAGAGCCTGGTTTCTCTATGATTCTTTGCTCAAAAGGGTCCTAAACTTGAGTACTTTCCTTGAGAAAGTTACTTGTTGTAGAAGGTTTGTGCCGGATCTTGTTGTTTTGTACACCAATGAAAATGTAAAGGATATGAGTAGTTATATGGGGTAACGTTGATGCTTCTTATTCCTCTGAAAATTGTATTACTCCTTTTGTAACAATGTACTCTGTAATATTTAGTGTCAGCTAGTCGGCTATCCTGTTGGGTCTTGTTTTCAGGAGAAGGCTCGTGTATAGGGTGACATTGTCATATTCACAACCTTTTATTTATTTGCGAATTTTGCTTTCATTACATTACATTTTAAACGCTCACCGTTCTAGCTTGTCTGATGATTGCTTTGGTTGGCAGTTGGCACTAATCCAATGTCAGATAGAGCATGGAGGGATTATTCTTGCGTGGATCTGGTTCACAATAACATTAGTGTGGTCCCAAAATCAATAGTTTTCTGTAGCATTTTTTTTACACTCATAGTGATCTTTATTGTTCATATAGTAACTATGATAAATTAACCACCAAAATTCTTAGACATAGTAATCATTTTTTGAACCATAGTAACCCTATGTTTTTAAAAGCTAATTGTGACTCAAAATCACATTATTCAAGCATAAAATGTATCGACGACACTAATTTGATTATTTTTTTCCATAATAATTTTAATAAAATGCCAATATAAATTAGGAATAAGTTATTGACTTTATTTTAAGGCATCCACAATAAATTTAGTGTAGACCAAATCCACTTAAAATTTGGTGAGCATGGAGAAAATGACAACACTTTCTCAATTATTTATATTGAGTTATTATGATGGTTTTAGTTCGAATTTACCAAATTTCTTACAAAGTTGTTAATCCTTCAATATACAGAAACAAAGTAGCTTATTGTTATTCTTTTCTGAATACATTGTTGATAATCTTAAACAATACTATCAATTATTCAATTAACAATACTTTCAATGTTGTAAAGCCTTGTAAAGATTCTTAAGAGCCTGATCATAAGAAATAAAACCCATAAACCAAAACTCATGCCCATCCTTTGTCAACATCATAATATACTTCTCAGCAGGTTTAACCGGGTTTGCTGACGGGTTAACCGCCAAAACCTGATCCAGCATCATCATCACCTTATAGTAAACCCACTGACCCGGCCCGGCAACAGGTCCACTCCAAACCTGTGAATCGCTCCGAAAACCGATTCGCTTATTCGAAATATAAACCGTACCCATAACTGGACCACCAGTGGTGGACAGGTAACAGGCATAAGTCTTCTTGAGCTTCTCACCAGAAACACTCCCAAACTCTCGGCGGAAAACCTTGTCGCAACCGCCTTCGGAGATGACTCGGCCCGCCTGCTCGATCCGGGTCATCGTGACATCGACGATACCAGGCCCGGTTCGGAGGTGGTTGTAGAGGTTACCTGCGAAGGTCTCCGCCTTTCTGGTGGCGGTTTCAAGTTTTCGTCCGAGATTGTTGAAGGTGTCGGACGATGTCGTTGGCGGTGGTGCTGGGGACGCGTGGAGGTATAAATTCTCGGGAACGGTGACGGCGGAGGAGTTGTTCATGATTGTTTCCGGTGAAGATCACGGAGGAGACCGCGGAGTTGAAGTGAAGGGAATGGAACGACTAAAGGGAGATGGATTTAGTGGACTGAGAAATGAGAATCAAGATGTTGTGCGTTTCTATAAGAGGGGTAAAACATGTATTGATTCGTGTACTTGTACAGCTGGTATACGTGGAGTGGCTTACCTGGATGTTACAATTTTGATGTGAAGGGTGCTTTTTACCGTTGCGGGCTTGCAGCAGAAGCTTCTGGATTGAGATTTTCAAAGGAATAAACTCCATACTTAATTATCGATTTTTTCATGAAACACCGCGATGTTTAACTTTATTCATTATAGGAAGATTTTTCAATGGCTACAAAAAATAGGTAGACACCATAATAATGTTAATATAACCTAATAAAGTCTTATATTTGTTAATTATAACCCCAAATTTTATTTTTGCCAATTACAACCTTAAACGTATACATCCATTTTAAATTATAACCCGAAATTACTTTCCGATAAAAATCACCGGAATATGATGTCATTATGTTATTAAAAAAATTGGTTACATATTTTCCATAAAAAAATTAAAGAGATAAATAAGAATTAAAACAAAAAAAGTAAAATAATCGATTTTTTTTTACATATATTATGTGCTTCATGATTTTTTTTAGGCAAAATTGTTAAAAAGTACCTTATTTTTGTCTGAATTTGGAAAATAGTACCTTAACTTTCTTATTTTGTCAAATAGTACCTTGAATTAAAATAGTGTATTAAAATGGGACCTTATTGCCACATTTCGGCCAATTTTTCAATTTACCGGCCATTCATTCATGTTTCCCTCCAAACAAATGTGCGTGTGGAACAAACAAAGGCCAAAACAACGCGCCTTGGTTACTCTTATAACAACAAAAAATTTGCCCCAAAATTTAGATCCAACACACAATTTATTTGGAGGGAAAGCAACTGATTTATTGAGGGGAAAGAAAGAAGCTGGTTTCAAGATCCAAAGGTATGATTTTCTTACTTTTCATCTCTTGAATTGTTTGGTGCAAATTACAATCAATTGAATTTCATTGTTGCAATTGATTGCCATTGCAGATGTCTTCTCATTCTCATTCATCTCTTCGAAGATTTCGCTCTCGCTCCACATGTAACTGTGGACTTCCTGTTGCTGGGCCATTAAAGGCGTGGACAATGGAAAATCCAGGAAGAAGGTTCATAGCCAGCAAGTTCTATGTCTATGCAACTGGCAAAAGTGGTTGCAAGTTTTTTGAGTTGGTGGACGAAGGAATCCTTGACTGGCAGAAGGATGTTACCAACCAATTGCTGCTTGAAAAGAGAATTTTGCAATCCCAAGTTGATCTACTCAAGAGGAAAATCAGCAGGCATGAGGAAGATAAGTTCAAGATGTTAGCAGACATTGAAGAGTTGAACACTAGGGTTGTTAAGGTTATTGTGAAAACAGGGCTGACTGCCACACAGTTGGTTCCAGATTGATTCTCTCCTTTTGTCCAAAGTACAAAGGACAACACTTTACCCTTCTTTTTCAACCTCACTCTGCCAGTTTTTGGACCACATGCAAGGACGATGATGACGGCAACAAGGAAGATGAACGTGTTAATGGTGTGGTTGAGGCTTTAATGTTGACTGAAAATGGTGGTTGAGGATTCAATGTGAAGCAGAGAATGCAGAGGAGTGAATGAGAAGAAGAAAGGAAGTTTGAATGTGGTTTGTTGTTTAAATTAGAGCGTGTGTACACGCGTTTATTTCCCTCCCAAGTTGTGCCAATGAACGGAATGAATGGCCGGTAAATTGAAAAATTGGCCGGAATGTGGCAGTAAGGTCCTATTTTTATACACTATTTTAATTCAAGGTACTATTTGACAAAATAAGAAAGTTAAGGTACTATTTTCCAAATTGAGACAAAAACAAGGTACTGTTTGACAATTTTGCCTTTTTTTTTAATAACATTATGACATCATTTTCCGGTGATTTTTGCCGAAAAATGATTTCGGGTTGTAATTTAAAATCAGAAACTTTCTTGTCAGGCCGCCTGACGCTCACGCGCACGTCAGACCACCTCTTATCCCACGCGCGCGTGAGATCACGCGCACTATAAAAGCGATGTTTTCTCTCTCTTCTCATTTCATCTGTTCTTCTGAATTATTCGTTTCTCTCTCCTCTCCCCTCTCCCTTCTCCTGGTTCAACACTCCTCAAAACCTCCGCCTCTTTTCCCCAAATCTCCTCCACCAAGAAGCTCCAATCGCCAAACCACCACCACCTACACCATGGTCGTCGCCTGGCAGCCGAAACGCCCATCGATATCTCTCCTCTCCTCTCAGCGTGCAAAGCTTCCTTCCTCGTCGGAGAGGACAACCATCACCACCATCATATTCGTCGCCGCCGCCGACCTTACTCCCTCTTCGAACAGTCGAACTCACCGGTTTTAGGTTTTTGATTTTGCGGTTATTTTTCCTTTAATTTTGTTGAATTTACGATTTAGGTTTTTTATTAATTTGGTTGATATTTTCGATTTTTGATTTCATGACAAGAGGCGGTGATGACGGTGGTGGAGGTGCGGCTGGTGCTGCTAGAAAGGCGGTGGGTTTCGGTGAAATGATGTAAGGTGGAGCTATATCGCAGCCACGTGAGAGGCTGTCGATTCCCAAGCCGGCTCCGAGAGCTCGCCGTGCTTCGGTTGTGGAGATTGGGGTGGAGCAGCGGATGTTTGATCGAGGATGGTTTCAAGGGAAATATGCTAGCTTTGTATTTCAGTAGATTGCAAGGGAAATACCGAAATATGCTAGCTTTTGTATAAATTTGGTTTTAGTTACAATTTTTTTATATTTAGTTATGAAATAAAGGATTTTAGTTACTCTGTACAATTTTTTTTGCATTTTATTTTTTGTTTTAGTTAAACTTTTATTTTAGTTAAGAATAATTGTGTTTTAGTTAATTAAATTTGTGTTAGTGAAGAGTAATTTCGTTTTAGTTATGATTAAAAAAAAATAGTACTGTAAACATTATTTTCGTTTTAGTTAGCATTAGATTTGTCTTAGTTATTCTAACCAAATTTATTCTTAACTAAACATAAGAAAATCATAACTAATTCGTTCGATTGCTTAACTAATTGGTTTCAATGCTTAACTAATCGTTTACATTGCTTAACTAATTCTTTCGATTGCTTAACTAATTAGTTCTAATTCTTAACTAATTAGTTTTATTGCTTAACTATTTAGTTTTATTGCTTAACTAATTAGTTCTAGTGCTTAACTAATTGAATTTCAGCCTTAACAAATATTTTCTTTTTATTTGTAAACTTATTGGTTCCATTGGTTAACCATTTAGTTTCAATGCTAAACTAATTGGTTGCATTGCTTAACTAATTGGTTGCATTACTTAACTAATTGAACTTCAGGCTTAACAATCAGACATGGAAAGTTCATCAATCGTGTTCATTACATTAGTGTCCCATTTTAGGGTGTAAGGCCTAATCTTTTCACGTTGTAACTTGAATTCCTCGACAATTTCATCCTCGTCTTTCAACATATGTGAAAAATTTATAGGACCATTGCTTAACTAATTGGTTTAAATGCTTAACTAATTGGTTCCATTGTTTTAACTAATTCGTTTTGTTGATTAACTAATTGATTCCATTGCTTAACTAATTGAATTTCAGGCTTAACTAATTAGTTATATTTATAATACCGGACTAATTAGTTCCAGTGCTTAACTAATTGGTTCTGTTGCTTAACTAATTGAATTTCACGCTTAACTAATTGGTTTCATTGCTTAACTAATTGGTTCTATTACTTAACTAATTGGTTCCAGTGCTTAACTAATTGGTTACGTTGCTTAACTAATTGGTTTCGTTGCTTAACTAATTGAACTTCAGGCTTAACTAATTGGTTACATGGCTTAACTAATTGGTTCTATTACTTAACTAATTGGTTTCAGTGCTTAACTAATTGATTTTGTTGCTTAACTAATTGAATTTCAGGCTTAACTAATTGGTTCCATTGCTTAACTAATTGGTTATATTACTTAACTAATTGGTTCTGTTGCTCAACTAATTCGTTCCGTTGCTTAACTAATTGAATTTCAGGCTTAACTAATTGGTTCAGTAACTTCACTAATTGAATTTCAGACTTAACAAATACTTTCTTTTTACCTTCCAATGCTTAACTAATTAGTTCCAGTGGTTAACTAATTGGTTCAAATGCTTAACTAATTTATCCAAATACTTAAAACTCAACAAATCTTAACTAAAACGTAAAAATCATAACTAAAACCCTTAAAATCTTAACTAAAGCCCTAAATTTTTTTGTCTGAAACTCAGAAATACGTAATAAAACCTAAGAAAATCTTAACTAACAAAATAGTTAAGGTATAAAGACAATAGTTAAACTTATGAGTCGAATAGTTATGATTTTCAAACAAACTTAGTATTAACTAAAACTCCAAAAATCATAACTAAAACTCATAAAATCTTAACTAATTAGTTTTAATGCTTAACTATTTAAAATAATCTTGTTTTATTTACACTTTTAGTATATTAGTAATGAAATAAAATGGTTTAGTTAAGTCATTTTTTTTGTTTTAGTTATATATTTGTTATATTTAGTTTAAGTATAATATCGTTTTACTTACAATTAAATTTGCTTTTTGTTATGATTAAATTGGTCTTACTTGAAAATTAATTTGTTTTAGTTATGGTTAAATTCGCTTTAGTTAATAATATTTATGTTTTAGTTAAGAATAATTGGTTCTCTAGGTGCTTAACTAATTGAATTGGTTCAATTGCTTAACTAATTGGTATCATTTCTTAACTAATTGGTTCAATTGAATTTTCGGTAACTTATTAGTTCCATTGCGTAACTAATTGGATTCGTTGCTTTAATTAATTTATTTCATTGCTTAACTAGTTAGTTTTATTGCTTAACTAATTGGTCCGATAGCTTAACTTATTAGTTCTAATGCTTAACTAATTGATTATGTTGTTTAACTAAATTATTTTATTGCTTAACTAATTGATTTTTGTGTTTAATTAATTAGTTTCAATGCTTAACTAGCTAATTAAGATAATTTTGTTTTATTTACACTTTTATATATTAGTAACGAAATAAAATGGTTTAGTTAAGTCATTTTTTGTTTTTGTTATATATTTATTATATTTAGTTAAGTATAATATCGTTTTAGTTACAATTAAATTTGCTTTTAGTTATGATTAAATTGGTCTTGCTTACAAATTATTTTGTTTTAGTTACGGTTAAATTCGCTTTAGTTAATAATATTTATGTTTTAGTTAAGAATAATTGGTTATCTAGGTGCTTAACTAATTGGTTCAATTGCTTAACTTAATTGGTATTATTTCTTAACTAACCGGTTCAGTTGCATAACTAATTGGTTCCATTGCTTAACAAATATTTCTTTATTTTCGGTAACTTACTAGTTCCATTGCGTAACTAATTAGATCCATTGATTTAATTAATTTATTTCATTGCTTAACTAGTTAGTTTCATTGCTTAACTAATTTAATTTCAAGCTTAACTAATTAGTTTATTTCTTAACTAATTGGTTCAATTTTTTAACTCACTAGTTACAATTATTAAACAATTGGTTTCGTTGCTTAACTAATTGGTTCAATTGCCTAACTAATTGGTTCAATCGTTTAACTAACTAGTTACAATTATTAAACAATTGGTTTCGTTGCTTAAGTAATTGGTTCCATTGCTTAACTAATTGGTTCAATTGTTTAACTATTGTTTAACTATTTGGCCCATTGGTTACCTAATTGAATTTTAGGCTTAACAAATATTTTCTTTATATATGTAAACTTATTGGGTTTGTTGATTGACTAATTAGTTGCAGTGCTTAACTAATTGATTTTATTGCTTAACTAATTAGTTTCAGTGCTTAAAACTTACCGAAACTCAAAAATACATATCTTAAACTCAACAAATCTTAACTGAAAACAAGATAATCTTCACTAAAACTCGAATTATGATAACTAAACATCAAAAATATTATCCTAACTAAAACAAATTCAATTATAACTAAAATAATTAACTTAAATGGTTAATTATGACATACTTTATATGAACCAAATTTCATTATCAATTACGTAGTATATTGATTACATTATAGTCCCAAAAACAACTACATGATTACGGAGTACATTATAGTCGCCAAATAATTCGATGTATATAAACTAAACAAGCAGCAAGAGAGGTTTTGGTGGCTTAGTTAGTTGATCAATAGCCCCGACGACCAACAACAAAAGCGAGCAATAACATCACCACCAGGTCGTCGTACAAAGAAATAACGACAGCTCTTTAGCGTCTTCGACGACCAGCACCATAGCACCTTCACCTCCGTATCCGCCTCAGCTGCCACGGTTCATCTCCTTGTAGCCTCCGCCGCCGCAACCGTAACTGCGAGATTGAGCCTCATTGACGGTAATTTGACTACCGTGGAAATCACCTAGATCACATCAAAAATCAATCAAATCAAAATGAAAAAACAAAAACCTAATCTAATTCATTCTAATCGTATAAAAAACTAAATGAAACCAAAAACAAAAATTAAAAATAAAATCAAATTAAAAAAACTCAAAATAAAAAACCTAAAACTATTCACCATCAAGAATAACAACATCAACAAAATCAGTCAAACGCTTTAGGAGTACGGTTTACATCAACTGGATACTACTAATTGCACCAAACCCTAACCCTAGGTTTTGCGATTCATATTTGAAATCATGATAACAAAACCAAAGATGAATGGAGGATAGATTATGCAACAGTAGAGTAGAGGAACAACAACAACGACCAAACAACCAATAAATCTCAAGAAGAATTGAAGATTTACCTCATTTATTGACAGAACACGAGGAGGTGGACAACGGGAAAGAAGAGGAACTGGACATCGGCGGCGATGAGGAAGTGGACATCGACGGCGATGAGGTCTGGACGGGCGGCGGCGATTAGAGGAGGGGAAAGACAGAGAGTTTGAGGAGAGAGAGGGGCAGAGGGTTGCGAAGAGAGAGGAAATGAATTAGCGATTTGAAATGGAAAAAATGACTTGCAAAAACAGAATTTATACGCGACCCGGTAAAACTACCCACGACCCGCGAACTGACCCGCAACACACCCATGGGTGGGTGGTCTGACCGGTCAGACGGTCGTTTTAAAAAATTGGTAATTTAAAATAGATGTACAAGTTTAAGGTTATAATTGGCAAAATTAGAAATTTGAGATTTGTAATTGGCAAATAGAAAACTGTATTAGGTTGTATTTGGCAAATTTGCCTTAAGAAAAACAAAAAACATATTTTTCAAATTAAAAACGGTTTTTCTTTTTTCCTCATTAAAAAAAAAAAACTACCTTTTTACCCGAGTTAAGATAAAGAATGGGGTCTTACCTTTGCAATATTTCACCGTTAAGGACCCGAACCTTTTTTTTTCACCGTTTAGGACTCGTAAAGTATATTCCGGCGAAAATTAACTAATAAAAATGAAAGTTTAGACCCCATGGTTAAAAGGTTAGTCCCCATAGTTAAAAGGTTAGTCCCCATAGTTAAAGGTTAGTCCCTTACACGTGTCAGCGTATCATTTGCGGTGCAATAAACAAGAAACCAATTAATATGCAACACGTGTCACAACAAAAATGAAAGAAAAAAAAGAACGGGGAAAGGGTAGAACAAAGGGGAATTGCAGAATATTAGCAGGGGAATTGGAAATAAAAAATTAAAATTTTGATTATAGCCCGTGTCTTTGAGAGGAGTAGTACTCCGTATTCTCAACAACAACAGGGCGTATCTACAATATTATACCCCGTGAAAACGTTTTTTGGGTTTTTGATTTTGAAATCCAGTGGTGGTTTTGGAGTGGAAGGTCAGTGGTTTTCCGAGCGGTTTTAGGGTATGGGGAGGTCTGGATATGTTATACGGATTTTTTCTTTGAGCAATTTGATCTTCAACTTGTGAATTTTTTAGTCTATGTAGTTCAATTACTTTAAATTTTGAATTGTGCTGTTTATTTTGGTGTATTGCAATGATCTGTTACTCCTTTTCTGCATTGTATTGTTATTTCGATTAAAGCATATACTGTAATTCTGAATGTTTACAGTTTACAATTGTTTTTCCTTTTCTGCATTGTATTGTTTACAATTAAGCAAGCTTCACTTTTGGTTAAAACAGTTAAGAAGAGCTGCTGTATTTTTTTAAATTAAGAGCTGCAAGCATAGGAACAAGTAAGCAGTAGCAATCATTTTTGGACACTTTAATTCAACGCAAACTTTCAGATTTTAATTAAATGTTTTAAAAAATAATAATTATGTTGTGGTTAAGGGTGAGTTAACTTGCCGGAAAATGAAGTTGAGGTCCCAAAGGGTGAAAAAAAAAGGTGCAGGTCCCAAAGGGTGAAAAACTCAAAAGGTGAGTCCCTAAATATTAGCTTAACTCCTTTTTACCCCTTAAAAGAAGAAAAAACCGTCAGGCAAAATCTCCATTGAAATCAACAATTCTTTTCTTTTCTAATTTTTATAAAAGAGTTTCATCAATCTTTGATTCTTCCATCAAATTAATGAATCATGTTTTAGAGGAAATCATCATCACCCAATTCATCCCATTAATGATAACAACAACAATTAGAATAATATCATCATCGTCGCGATTCTTCTACTTGAGTTTCTTTGAACTTCAAGAATTAAAGTGATAAAAGCAACAAGAAGAAAATCGTAAAACTAAATATCAAACAAATCTTTGGGTTGGGAAAAACAGTAATCTAACGAAGCCAAAAAACGTACTTCGTGTGATTTAATTAATCTATAGCTGATTATAGTCTTATAGATTGACATTTTTTTTTTTCAATTTAATTTAAAATTAAGTTTTGATGTTCAATTTTTTTTTCTTTTTATTTTTGTAGTCAATTAAATGAACGGTCTTGATTTAATGCTAAATATCAATGGTCATGATTTTAAGATTATAGTGGCTACAGTTTTGTTGTAGCCATTGTAAAATTATCCTTTATTATATAACCTCGTATTTTCAATGAATTTACTACGGAGTATATAAACTTGATTTTTCAAAAATTCATCAAATACTCCTTAAATTTTAAAAAATACACAGCATAGCATTAATGACTTTCGATCTTCCTTCTCCTTCTTTCTGTTGCTTTCCCTCTCCTCTCTTCAACCACCTTCCCTTCTCTCCCCTCTCTTCAACAACCAAACCAACCCCTTGATTTGACAAAATTGACAAT
Organism: Spinacia oleracea; assembly: GCF_020520425.1. Taxonomy (NCBI): domain Eukaryota; kingdom Viridiplantae; phylum Streptophyta; class Magnoliopsida; order Caryophyllales; family Amaranthaceae; genus Spinacia; species Spinacia oleracea. The sequence goes on along the minus strand of NC_079490.1, from coordinate 66,192,481 downwards.
CTACTTCGGTGTGTGAAGTTGATTCAATCTCAATCTCAAATTTCTTTATTTTTCCCATCTTTCTTTTCCTTTTTTTTTTTTCTCTTCTCTTCTACTTTTTTTCTTTATCTCTCCTTTTTCCATGGCTGATTGGTTGTCAACCATGGAAACCAACCACCAGCCCGATCCAACCCTTTCCTTCTCCTCTCCTCTCTTCCTCACCACCACCACACCGTCGCCGCCTCCCTTCCAGCTCCCGCCTACTAGCCCTTCTCTCTCCTTTTCTTGTTGGACCAACGAACAACCAATTTTAATCTCCTCATTGGAAGTTAGTGTTGATGGTCTGATTCATCCCATTTTAACATCAATTTCCAACCATTTTTCAACTGTAATTACTCCATCTTATTTGTTGTCTGCTCAATTTCTCTCCAATTATTATATGCAAATATGAACTTCTAAGAATTTTATATGGGTAACGGGTACCTTAACTGACGCAATTTCAATCATTCCCAATTAAGAGAAGAAAATGGCAAGAAGATGAAAGTCCAAATAACTGTAAATAAAACCCTATAGCAGAGAAACATGAAAATATCCACAAGTATAAGAATGAGTCTAATAAGTGTGGCCAAATTATTTTCTATTATTGTAGTTTGTATGTGAATTTGCGAAGTACCAATATCCTATTTTAGGACCAAATTGTTATAGTTATAACCAAATTATTTGTGTGTTAATTGTTGAATTTCGATAATAATTATTTGTGGAGTGCATGATTTGGTGGGTAGTGTTGGGACAACAACCGGATGCGGTAGCTTGCACAGGCGTATCGTGGTGGTGAATGATGATGAAGAGAGAAGAAGAGAGCGCCGGTGGTGGTGGTAATCAAAATCAGTCCCATCAACGTTTGTTTATATTATGATATTTTGATTAATACATTTTTTTGGGGTAGTGGGTGAGAAAGATGAAGAAGTTGAGATGAAGAAGATGGACATCATGAAAAAACTCTAAATCCTAACGGTGACTTAACATTAGGGTCATGTCGTGAATTTTTGAAAATCTCAAGGGTACTCGGTAAATTATTGAAAACAATAGGGTATATGGTGAATAAAGTTAAATCTCGGGGATATTTCTTGAGAAACCATTTAATTATTGACCAGCTGGTCTTTTTTTAAAAAATTAAATAAATAAAGGAAAAGTAGACTTGATTTATGGTCGATCCCCCTATTTAAGAGATAGACCAATAGATAAGATTTAAAAAAAGACATCAACAAGTTTTCCAAGGAAGACAAATCAAAGATGGTGTCGGCAAACACTAGTGGAAAAGTGTTCAGTTGCCTCGCTATATTTTTGTCGCACGTATAAACATGTGACGCAATTGTTAAATTTTATCCTAAAAACTCATTATTTGCGTCGCAGTTTTAGTGTCGCTTACGCAAATGATTGTTTGTCTTGCAAAATAAGTGATTATAAGTCATTTGCGTAGCTGATTAATAAAACTGCGACGCAAAGGTATTGTAATTTGCGTTGCAGTTTTATAAATCAACGACGCAAATGACTCTTCCAGCATGAGAAAGTCAACTACGTCGTTGTTTTATAATAGTGCGATGTAAGAGTTTCTGAAATATAATTATTCTTCATGACCCTCCCGAACAAATTAACCAGACACTGCACCCTAATTTATCGAAGAACAAAACAAACAAACACCAGGCGCACACAACTACCTTCACCCTCATCCTCCATCTTCTACACCCTCATCCTCCATCGATCTTCTTCACCCTACACGAGAGAGAGTTTCGCTGGAACCGTAGGCCGCCACCGCCTCCGTTGGAGAATGCCCACTGAATAGGATTCGGTCTCTGGCTCCATCAGGTACACTTACTTACCCTCAACCTCCATCTTCTTCACCCCAATTCTTCAATTACTTACTTACTCAATCATGTACACTTTCAATGAGTTTTGTGGTTACGTTTTTGTTTAATTTGAAAGATTTAGGTTTTCTTTTTGTTGGGTTTGGGATTTGGTGAGAATTTACGTGAATTAGGTCACTAATTCCATTAGGGGGTTGATTGTGTGTAATATGTGGCGTAGCAAGATAGAAGTGAGTGGAGAAAAAAGATCTACGTGATGACCATGAGTATAGATTCCTGATTTGTGCATCCGATCCCATCCTACTGGGAAAAAAGCTTTGGTTTTGTTGTTGTTGCAAATACCTAGTGAAAAGCATGTAGATAAAATTAAGGGATGTAGTACATGAAGAATTAGGATATATTTTAAAGAGAATATGATCCTTAGAACAGAGATGGTGATTAGAAAGATAACAAAAATGTCTACATGTAGTGCTAGCAGAACTGGTGTGCTACGTGATAGTAGATTTATTGGTCTGCAATTACAGCTCTAATTTCAGGGTTTTGTTGGCAATGCCAGTTGGTGCTGCACCTTTTTTTTTGAATTCTCGTGACTTTGCACTATTGTTCACCAGAATACTTTGATTTTTATACCATGAATTATCAGAGGCTCCTTAGGCTTGAATTCTTATGAAGTTTTCTTGCTCGAATGTGTTTACATTATCTTAAATAAAGATAGTAATATTCTTTGTTTCTTGAATTTGAAATATGACATGCTTAATTTCAAAATGGCTTAGGTTCTGGATGGTCTTCGGCCCCTGAGTTGTGTGAATGTTGTGAAGTGTGGCTAAATGACTGCAATAATTTCAGCTCAATACTTTACGAACTTACAAGATCCTGTCTTAGGTCTTAATTTTGTGGTGCTTTTGTTATGTGTTTGTTGTTTTGTAATGAAGCCACAAACTTTTGTAAGAATTAATAGTAAGCTTAATATCTTTACAATAGCACATAAACCAGAATAACTGTTGTCAAGGGTGCCATTCAACTGATAAGCCTTCCAGTGTTTAGGTTGCAGAATGGTTTTCATATTTTTTTTGCCAACTATGTTAATTAAGAGTATTCATATGTTTGACTAATTGTGGATGTCTGAATGGCTTTTTTTGATAAAATCTGGTCATATTGTTTTATATTTAGTGGTTGAAAATGGATCAAAGTTAGATGTATGTTAAACGAATTTCTACAAGGTTATTACAAGAGATTCAAGAGTTCAGTAAGGTTGCCTTGAAACATCAATCAGAACATGCATCAAGTTTAATTCTGTGTCTTGTTGTGATTGCAATAATTCAAGGGGGTATCGCGATATTGATGATATTGTTGATCACTTAGTTCGTCGCGGTTTTAAGGGTAACTACACGACATGGACATGATATGGTGAGAGCATAGATCATGCGGCAAGCTCTAGTATGCCGAGCTTGAGTCAGCATAATCATTGTGATAATGGTGATGAAAATGAAATTGAGGATATTAACGTTTATATTGGTGTTGAAAGTGAGGAAGAAGAGGAGAAAGGTAGGATAAATGAGATGATGCATGATGTGGAAGATCGTTTCAATGAGCGTCCCCATATGTATGCTAGTATAATCAGAGCTTATGAGACACCGTTATATCCTGGTTCTACAAAAAGTGTACTCACTGCCGCCATCAAATATTTCAACTTAAAGGCTGAAAACGATTAGACCAATAAGAGGTTTGCACAATTTTTGGAGGCCACATCAGAAAATCTCCCCGAAGGAAACAAACATCCAAAGTCCGACTATGAGGCCCAGAGACTTATGTGTCCTTTGGGTATGGATTATGAGAAGATACACGCATGTCCAAATGATTGTGTGTTGTATCGAAAGCAGTATGAATATCTGCATGAGTGTCCAAGATGTTGATCGTCCCGTTAAAAGATTGTGGAGAATGACACAATATCAACTAAGAAGAAACCTTCTCCGGCTACGGTGCTTTGGTATCTTCCAATTATACTAAGATTTAAGCGCTTTTTCTCAGAAGAAAAACTGCAAAATTGTTGAGGTGGCATGATGAAGGGAGGAAGAAAGATGAATTAATGAGGCATCCTGCTGATTCTCCACAATGGAGGAACATTGATCGAAAGTACAAGGTCTTTAGAGAAGAAGTTTAGAATCTTAGGCTTGGTCTTTGCACGGATGGAATGAACCCATTTGGGACACTTAGTACCCAAATAGCACTTGGCTGGTTCTTCTGATCACCATATACATTTTATCTCCTTGGTTATGCATAAAGCGTAGATACATCATGTTGTCGCTCTTAATCTCTGGGCCTAAACAACCTGGAAATGACATAGATGTGTATCTAGAGCCACTCATTGATGATTTGAAATTTTTGTGGAATGAAGGGGTGTTGATGTTTGATGCATACACCAAAACCAAATTCACTTTAGGTGCCATGATTTTTTGTACGATAAATGACTTCTTAGCTTATGGAAATTTGCATGTCAAGGTATATTGTAAAGGGAAAGAAGACATATCCAATTTGTCAAGATGATTTGGTTTCGAGGCGCCTAAAATTATGTGGGAAAGATGTATACATGGATTACCGGATGTATCTTCCTAAAGATCACCCTTTTCGAAAAGAGAAAGGAGCTTTTAATGGAGAAGTGGAGACGAGAGAAGCTCCTGTCCCTTATGTGCGAGTGAGGTTTATGAACGGGTTAAAGACATTGAGACGGAGTTTGGTAAGCCTTATAAAGGTCAGCCAAGTGGTGGTTACAAGAAGAGGTCTAAGTTTTGGGATCTCACATATTGGAGAGATTTGGAAGTTAGGAATTTTTTTGATGTGATGCGTATTGAGAATTTTTTATGTGATGCCATTGTTGGGACATTGTTGAATATGCAAGGAGAAAACAAAGGATTGGCCTAAAGTTAGACAAGATATGGCTGAAATGGGTCGCTCTGAGTTGGCACCTCACGACGGGGAAAACACTGTTACCTTCCCCCAGCTTGCTTCACCTTGTCTAAAAAGGATAAAGCTAGCTTTTGTGAGTCTTTCCATGGCTTAAAGGTCCCTGCTGGACACTCTTCAAATTTTCGTAGATTTGTGTCTATGTCTGACTTGTAATTAGTTTGAATGAAATCTCATGATTGTCACGTGTTGATGCAACAATTGTTGCCAGTTGCAATTCGAGGAATATTGACGCCACAAGTGAGGTGTACCATTACAATATTGTGTTTCTTTTTCAACAAGATTTGTAGCAAGGTGATCAATCCAACAATACTGGATGATTTGCATGCCGATGTACTTAGGGCTATAGCAACGGCCTAAATGTGTTGGCAAAGATCCATTAAATGTTGCCATAGACCTATAGCAACAGTTTATATGACGTTGCCAATAGGTGGCGCTGCTATAACTGTAATAGCTCGTATTTTTATAATATTTATAAGTATATTTTATTATATTAATAAAGCATTTTACGATTTTTTAACATTTAAATAATATTTAAATGTATTTTATTTAATGTATTTTAATTAATTAGAATATTTATTATTTTAATTAATTACGCAACGAATTTAATTCTTGAGTCGGGAAATTAAATGAGTTGCAAATGATTTTTAAAGCTTCGGGTTTGAAATAAAAAGTCCAATTCGTTTTATTAATCGAGCCCAATCCAAAGAGTTTAAATTAAATCCTAAGCTAGCCCAATCATTTAATTCCCTAAGCCCAATTCTAATTTCTTAAGCCTAGCCCATCAAGGGATTAGGGAGCCTATAAATAGGACTCCCCCATCATAAAATGAGCCCCTAAAATTCATAAACCCTATTTTTGCCTTGCTTGCCCAACACTCCTCTCTCCCTCTCTTCTCTCGTCCGCACGCACGCATCCGTGCTCGTGCCCTCGTGCTGCTCGGCCTCACGCCCAGCGCGCTGCCTTGTGCTCTCGTGTGTTGTCGCGCCCCAGCGCCCAACACTCCCTCACTCCCTCTCTCGCCCTCGCGCGCCAGCGCCCACACTCGCTCGCTCGCTCTCTCTCGCGCCAGCGCGCTGTCCCTCTCGCCCCTCGCCCGCAGCCGCAGCGTGCCCTCGTGCCTGCGTTGCTGCTGTGCCTCGTTGTTGCTCGCGTGCTCAGCGCACGCCCTAGCTCTCGCCCCTTCTCTCGCGCGCGCGCCTAAGCGTGCCGTGTGCCCTGTCCCGCGCGCAAGCGCTGCTGCGCCCTTCGCCCCTGCGCGCACACACGCGTGTGTGTGTGTTGTTCGTGCTCGTAATTCGATTTCTTTTTAGCCCAATCACATTAATTCGTGGTTGTTCCTTGCTATAGGCCGGATTGGTATAACTCTTTTCTTCCTTACCTATTCTATTTAAATTCCGTATTTTAAATTATTATATTAATATTGTTTTGAGTAAATTAAATGCTGGGAACCGGTTATGAATACCGTGGTTTGAGGATTTGTGTGTTGTGATTCATTAGGTTGGTTTTAATTATTAAAGGATGAATTTTCAGATTTGTTTATTGAATAAAGCTTTGATTTTTATGATAATAAACTAGTGTTATTGGGATTTTGAAGTTAGGGTTTTAACCTAGACCTAATGAGTCAATTGATTAGCATAATTAGGTGATGATTTTAATTATGATAATCAATTATATTTTCAGATTTGAATAAAGGTTTAAAGTGTTGATTTTTATTGATTTTTAAGGCGGAAAAAGTATGTTTTTGTACTTGGGATTGATTTTGCAAATTGAGACGATTGCATTATTGAAAACGATTGAATTTTAAAGTTTAAAGGAGGTTTTAAATTTTATAAAGTTGCTGGAAATTTAATGAACATGGAAATAATTTAAGTTTCATTATTTTGATGATAGGAGGTAATTTCTAGTTGAGTGCTCGTTATTGCAAAGTGGCCCCTACGCTTAGGTATTCAAGGTACGTACAAGTCTAGGGCGACCACACCTTTTGTCAATGACATTACATGATTGTTGATGATGTGGATTATATTATGTGGATTCATATATGTTTTGGTGAACGATCATGTGGATTAATATTATTGGAATTATTGAATTGTTGGTTGAACAAGCATGTTGAAATCATTATGAGTATGGATTCTATTGTCAATCATGTTGTTCAATATTTATGCATGTATGGTTTATTTCACATGCAATGGATGGATTATTTATTTGTATGCTATTGTACGGGATGTTTAGCATACTTTGAGCCAATTATTCGTACTTCGTTGTACTATTTATTTTACCACATGTGAAGGGTTAGCTCACGTAAGCCACCGCACATGTAGGGTTCAGTTGAGAATATTTTGTATGAAATGAATTAGGATTTGTCGTGCAAGGGAACAACCCTCATGTTAATGTGCATGATGTGGAGTCTCACTTTGGTGAGGAGGAACAAGGTAGTAATATCACAAGTGTCTGCTTGGTTGATCACAAGTCCTAAAGCAATTAAAATAATATTGTTTTGGTTGTTGTTTATTAATTGTATGTATGCATGTTGTCGAGTCTTGAGTTCGCCTTTATTAAAATATTAATAAACGTAAAGTGCAACCGGAACAAGCTTCAAAACTCTTGGAACGTATATACCTTGAGTATGAACAATGGGGGGAGTCTTGCCGGAAAGCTCGTACTCCTACTAATGATACAAGACGTTGTTTCATTTATATTATGCGCAGGAATTCCGTCGGTATGGCCCGACACTCGGTATGGCCCGATTTTATATTTATTCTTTGGTGTATGCATGGTTGGCTCCCATCACCTTTCCTTTATGGAACTTTCTTTTTGCCCGTTCGAAGCTTATTTTATTTCGGAAATTATTTTATTATCCGAATTATTTTAATCATTTATTTATTTATTTATTTTTATTCGAATATTATTTCGAATTTACGTTTAAATTTTTCGGATTTCTTTTTTAATTTATCCGAAATTTATTTATTTAGTTATTTAATTAATTAATAATTCTTATTAATTTTCGATTTTAATTTAAATAATTTCAACAAAGTTAGGAGTTATTTCTTAATTAATTTCGAAAATTAATATTATTTTCAAGTGAGAAATGGGTAGACTAAGAAAGGCGTATTAGTCTAAGAATGCATATTATGTGACAATGTGATTTATTAAGTGCCATGTATATGTTCTAACCATGTTTTATCTTGCTTTATGTGATTAATTGCATCATATTTCATGTTGAGCATATATTTGTGCATTGAAATTGTATGGCTCCACGAACTATTTATTGTATCCTTTTGGGGTTGGAATTTCTATGGAAACGCGTTAGTAAGACTTTTGAGTTGTGAATTTTCAGGAATTAAGGATGCTACCTTCTAAGTTCACCAGTCTAGGATACTTAGAGAAGATGGATAATGAGACTCCTCGCACGTATGTTCAGAAGATCGTGTTTGCTTGTGACTATTTGGCTTCGACCAAGAATATGCCCCACCTTAGGCACAAAGATATGATGGCTAGTATGTTTATACATTGTTTACCCCATAAGAACCCTTACATAGACCTCAAGAACAAGTTCAGTGACATGCATTTTGGTGATGGTACCCCTAATTGGTACAAATATGGGACTAGTGATGGTAGGTGGAAGTATGACTCTGAGGTTCTTGCTACTATCTTAGAGGTTGTAGAAAATAGCTATGAGGATGAGAAGTATTCTGCGGGTCTAGATATAGGCTATGGAGGAGTAGAAAGTGATGGTGAGGATGGCATGATCCATGATGAGCCAACTAGTGAGGTTGAGGAGGATAGTGATGATGATGTGGTAGAGATTGAAAATCCTAACCCTATAATTCCTGAACCCACTATTGAGATATCCAGTGGATCTGAAGATGAGTTTGAAGAGAATAATGTGGTTGATAGTGAGCCACAGCAAAATGATGAGGCTATGGATGAAGACTCGGATCCGGAAGAAGATTTGGATGATCCTAATGATCAAGACTTTACTCCAGAGCAATACAAGGAAAGAAATGATCGTCGTGATGACGTTAGTCTCTAGAGAAATGTAATCCTTAGTTTTATTTTTCGTTGATTAATAAAGTGGCAAAGCTACTATTTATGGTTTTAGTTTTTATAGTTGGAGAATAAATGCTATGGTATTAGTGGATGTAAGACTCATTCATTGGAGTTTTAATAAGAGAATAGAATTTCCTTTTTCGTTATCCTTTAAGTTCAATTCTCAATTCTAAGTCTTGTGGGTATCGCAAAGGGATTACTTGTTATTTCTTCAATGAAACTTTATGTGCAAGGTGGTTTAGTAGCAACCATCTAAACTTACTTGCATCGAATAGCGGGGTGAGAAGGCCCAAAAATGGCGCCAACTCTTCCCCTAGGTTGCGTCTAAATGTGTTCTTGTTGTGAGTAGGTTTGTTGTCGAACTAGTGCCTTAGAAATGTCATGTCCAACCAATATTAAAGTTAGCCTTTTTATTTATTCAGGAGAAGGGATATGGCTAACCAAGAGATTTCTGAAGTGGTTAGACAACTATCTAGGTAGTTCGAGACCTAGCTCAGACCAGAGCCAACCCAATGCATGATCCGGCTGGGGAAATGTTTAAGAAAATAGCTCAAAGCAAGCCTCCACTCTATAAAGGAGAGATTGAACCCAGTGTGCTTGAGAACTGGTTGAGAGAGTTTGATAAACTCATTGTAGCTGTGAATTGCCCCGAAAACCTTAGGGTGAATAGTGCTGTGTACTACCTAAGAGGTGAAGCTGATTTATGGTGGCAACGATGTGAAAATACCCTTAGAGCCACACCTAACTTTGGATGGGAAGCATTCAAAACTGCACTAAGGAACTAGTTTTACCCACCTTATCTGAAAAAGCAAAAGGCGCAAGAGTTCATTGAACTCAAAATGGGAGGTCTGTCAGTGACGGAATACTATTCTAAGTTTATAGAGCTGTCTAGGTTTGCACCTGAAGTGGTGGCAACGGAAGAGCTCAGGGCTCAAAGATTTGAGAATGGTTTGACCATGGACTTACAGCTGTTGTTGTTTGGAGAGACCTTTACCTCATTAGAAACCCTGTACGGAAAAGCTGCTCACCTGTATGGGTTACAGCAAAGGAAGAATGGTAGTGCTGAAAAGAGAAAGGATGGTGGAAGTTCGAATCAAGGAAATAACCATCAAAATCAGGGGAATTTTAAGAAGCACAAAGAAAATGGGAATTTCCAGTTTAGGGCTAACAATGGTGGTAATCGCAACAACCAAGGTGGTGGAAATCAGTCTGGAAGGAATGGAGTACGGACCTACGAATGTAGGCGCTGTAACATGAATCACCCTGGAAAGGATTGTGATGGAAACTTGGTGACTTGTAGGTTCTGTCAGAAGTTAGGCCATAGGGAGTATGAATGCTATTCTAAGAATGGAAAGCCTAACCAAGGAAATCACCAAGGCAATAACCGGAATAATCAGAACCGGAATGGGGGAAATGGAGGTGGAAACCAAAGGAACTACCAAGGTGGTAACAATGACAATGGCAATGGCAATCACCAGAACCATGGAAATCCTGGAGGGAACCAACAGCAGAATGGGAACCGAAACAACAATGGGAACACCAATGGAGGTGGCTATAACAAAGGAGTTGCCCAAGGAAAGTTGAATGTGATATCTAGGCAAGAAGCGGAGACTTCCTCTGACGTCATAGCGGGTACTTTTTCTATTAATTCCGTTTTAGTTAAAGTTCTATTTGATTCTGGTGCGACTTATTCTTTTATATCAGTAGATGCTTTGGGGAAACTAGGGTTGAAAGAGCTTGAACCAATTGAAGTACCTATAGTCATACCTACTGGTAGTATAGTGAAGTGTACCAAAATCCATAGAGATGTGCCTATGACCATAGCCAAGACCGTGTTCTTATCTAACCTAATCGAATTCGAGTTAGGAGAGCTAGATGTAATTCTAGGGATGGATTGGTTGGCCAAGTTCAAATCCAAAATAGATTGTGAGAAGCAGAAGGTTCACTTGAGGTCTAGCCTAGGCAAAGTAGTGTCATATCGTCGTTTTGGTAAGCCTAAGAACATAGGAATCATCACGGCAATGGAACTCGTGAAGCTAGTCAATAAAGGGAACCCAGCCTTCTTATGTAATGTGAGGAACCTAGAGCATGTGACCAAGGATCAGCCTGAGGATATTGCAGTAGTCACCGAATTCCTTGATGTATTTCCAGAAGAGATCCCGGGGATGCCTCCCAATCGACCTATTGACTTTACCATAGATTTAGTGCCTGGAACCGCCCCTATTTCAAAAGCACCTTATCGAATGGCTCCAGCAGAAATGAATGAGTTAAAAGGCCAACTAGAGGATCTATTGGAGAAAGGTTATATTAGGCCAAGTGCATCGCCTTGGGGAGCACCAGTGTTGTTTGTGAAGAAAAAGGATGGAAGTATGAGGCTCTGTATAGACTACAGGGAGCTCAATAAGGTCACAATCAACAACAAGTATCCATTACCTAGGATAGAAGACCTATTTTACCAACTAAAAGGAGCAGGAATCTTTTCAAAGATCGATTTGCGTTCGGGTTATCATCAATTGAGAATCGCTGACCATGACATACCAAAGACCGCATTCAGGACTAGATACGGACATTATGAGTTCATTGTTATGCCTTTTGGGTTGACCAATGCCCCTGCAATATTTATGGACTTAATGAACCGTGTATTCCATGCCTATTTGGACAAGTTTGTAGTGGTTTTCATAGATGACATCCTAGTGTATTCAAAGAGTGAAGAGGATCACGCGGAACACTTGAGATCGGTGTTGAGTACCTTGAGAGTTAACCAGTTATATGCCAAGTTCTCAAAGTGTGAGTTTTGGTTGGAAAGAGTTGCATTTTTGGGACATTTTGTGTCAAAAGAAGGAGTGGCAGTTGACCCTGCTAAGATCAAAGCTGTTAGTGAATGGCCTACACCCAAGAGTGTGACAGACATCCGTAGTTTTCTGGGATTAGCTGGCTACTATAGGCGCTTTGTGCAAGACTTCTCTAGGATAGCCAAGCCCATGACTACCTTGATGAAGAAGGAAACCGAGTTTGAATGGAGTGACCAGTGTGAGGAAGCATTCCAAGCCTTAAAGACGCGATTGACAACCGCGCCAGTATTAACCTTACCAGATGAGAGTGGTGTATACGATGTGTATAGTGATGCCTCTAAGAATGGTTTAGGGTGTGTATTGATGCAGAACGGGAAGGTTATTGCGTATGCGTCAAGGCAATTGAAGCCATATGAATCCAATTACCCTACCCATGATTTAGAGTTGGCTGCTATAGTGTTTGCATTAAAGATATGGAGACACTATCTGTATGGTGTGAAGTGTAGGATATTTACGGACCACAAGAGTTTGAAGTACATCTTCACACAGAAGGATTTGAATATGCGCCAACGAAGGTGGTTGGAGCTGATTAAGGACTATGATTTGGATATCCAGTACCATGAGGGAAAAGCCAATGTAGTTACGGATGCCTTGAGTAGGAAATCAAGTCATAGTGTTAATGCGTTAGTAGTTGCTAACGAGCTGTGTAAGGACATGCAGCGTTTGAACCTTGAAATAGTAAGTGGTGAAAGCCTTGTGGGAAAAATGAATGCCTTAACCATCCAACCGTCGATATTTGATGAGATTAGGGAGAATCAGGCAGGTGATGTAAAGTTGGAGCGAATCAAGGAAAAGATTTCGCAGGGTAAGGAGTTAGAATTCCGAATCCATGATGATGGAAGTTTGAGGTACAAAGGCAGGTGGTGTGTGCCTCAAAAGTGTGGAGAATTGAAGGAGAAATTGATGAAAGAAGGGCATAATACGCCATATTCTATGCACCCAGGGGGTGACAAGTTGTATAAGGACTTGAAAAAGGTCTATTGGTGGCCAAGGATGAAGAACGAAGTGTCTGAATTTGTGGCTAGATGTCTGACTTGTCAGAAGGTTAAAATTGAGCATAGGAGACCTCAAGGGAAGGTCCAACCTTTAGAGATTCCAAGCTGGAAATGGGACTGTATTTTTATGGACTTCGTCACTTGTTTACCAAAGTCAAAGACTGGAAATGATACAATTTGGGTTGTGGTAGATAGGTTGACTAAGTCAGCAGTGTTTATACCAATGAAGGAAACCTGGAAAATGGAACAACTTGCTAAAGCCTACATTAAGAATGTTGTGAGGTTACATGGAGTTCCTAAGGATATCGTATCAGATAGGGATTCAAGGTTTCTTTCAAATTTCTGGAAAAGTGTGCAAAAGAGCTTTGGTACGACATTGAAAATGAGTACAGCCTTCCACCTAGCCACGGATGGAAAAACTGAAAGGACTATCCAAACCCTGGAGGACATGCTTCGGGCATGCGTCATTGATTTCCAAGGAAGTTGGGAAGATAGCCTAGATCTGATTGAGTTTTCATATAACAAAAGCTATCGTGCTAGCATTGGAATGACACCATTTGAGGCTTTGTATGGACGAAAGTGTAGAAGTCCACTTTGCTGGAACGATATTAGTGAAACCGTAGTGTTGGGACCTCAAATGATAGAGGACACCATGAACCAAATCCGAACCATCCAATCAAAGATTCAAGCGGCGCAGGATCGCCAAAAGAGTTATGTAGACTTGAAACGTAGGGATGAAGAGTTCAACATAGGTGATAAAGTGTTGCTCAAAGTGTCACCAATGAAAGGTGTCATGAGATTTGGAAAGAAAGGGAAGTTAAGCCCTAAGTACATAGGCCCATATGAGATCTTAGAAAGAATCAGAAAGGTAGCCTATAGACTAGCCTTGCCTATGGACTTGCATAGACTGCATAATGTGTTCCACATATCTCAGTTAAGGAAATATATCCCGGATAAATCGCATGTGTTGCAACCGGAGACCATAGAATTAGACCAAAGTCTAACCTTTGAGGAAAGACCTGTCAAAATCCTTGATAGCAAAGTGCGTAGTACGCGTACTAAAGATGTGAAAATTGTCAAAGTGTTGTGATCTAATCAAGAATCTGAGGAAGCCACTTGGGAAGCGGAGGACGAAATGAGAAAGAAATATCCCGAGCTGTTTCCCGAGGTTAGTTGAGTTACGGGGTCGTAACTCGTGTCGTTTAACGGGGGTAGAGTGCGGTAGAATTTCGCGCTTTTTACCTTGTTTTCCCCTATTTTATGCTCAATTTAGAGCTTTCTATTGAATTTTCACTTATTATTGTCCTGTTTAATCATGTGAAGAGTACATCAACTTAAATTTTTTGTAAATGAACGTATTGAAAGTCTCAGAAAGTCTCAAGTTTTGAGTTGAATTTTGATTTCCGAACCCAAGTTTCGGGACGAAACTTCTTTTAAGGAGGGTAGACTATAATACCTCGTATTTTTATAATATTTATAAGTATAGTATTTATAAATATTACTATAAATATTACTGTAATACATCACAAATCACATGCTCGTTCACCAAAATAAACATGATTCCACATAATGTAATTCACATCATCAACAATCATGTAATGTCATTGACAAAAGGTGTGGTCGCCCTAGACTTGTACGTACCTTGAATACCTAAGCGTAGGGGCCACTTTGCAATAACGAGCACCCAACTAAAAATCACCTCCTATCATCAAAATAATGAAACTTAAATTATTTCCATGTTCATTAAATTTCCAGCAACTTTATAAAAATTAAAACCTCCTTTGAACTTTAGAATTCAATCGTTTTTCAATAATAAAATCGTCTTAATTTGCAAAATCAATCCCTAGTACAAAAACATACTTTTTCCGTCTTAAAAATCAACACTTTAAATCTTTATTCAAATCTGAAAATATAATTGATTATCATAATTAAAATCATCACCTAATTATGCTAATCAATTGACTCATTAGGTCTAGGTTAAAACCCTAACTTGAAAATCCCAATAAAACTAGTTTATTATCATAAAAATCAATGCTTTATTTAATAAATAAATCTGAAAATTCCTCCTTTAATAATTAAAACCAACCTAATGAATCATAACACAAAAATCCTCAAACCACGGTATTCATAACCGGTTCCCAACATTTTAATTACTCAAAACAATATTAATATAATAATTTAAAATACGGAATTTAAATAGAATAGGTAAGGAAGAAGAAAATTATACCAATCCTGCCTATAACACGGAACAACCACGAATTAATTGTGATTGGGCGAAAAGAGATTGGAAAAACGAACACGAACAACACACACACACACACACACGACCGTGTGTGTGCGCGCAGCGACGAGGGGACGAGGCAACAGGGGCGCGCGCTGCGACGAGGGGACGAGGGCAGCAGGGGCGCGCGCTGTGCGCGAGGAGAGAGCGAGAGAAGGCGAGAGTGTGGGCGCTGTGCGCGAGGGAAGGCGAGTGAAGCAGGGGCGCGCTGTGCGCGAGGGAGAGAGGAAGAGAGGGAGCGTGCGAGCGAAGGGCGCGAGGCACGCAGCGCTGGGCGTGAGGCCGAGCAACACGAGCGCACGAGCACTGCTGTGCGGGCGTGCGGTGTGCCGAGCAAAGAGGAGAGAGAAGGAGGAGTGGGGTGCAAGCAAGCCAAAAAGGGTTTTATGAAATTTTAGGGGTTCATTTAATAATGGGGGAGTCTATTTATAGGCTCCCTAATCCCTTGATGGGCTAGGCTTAGGATATTTGAGTTGGGCTTAGGAATTAAATGAATTGGGCTAGCTTAGGATTTAAATTAAACTGTTTGGATTGAGCTCGATTAATAAAACGAATTGGACTTTTTATTTAAACCCGAAGCTTTAAAAATCATTTGCAACTCATTTAATTTCCCGACTCAAGAATTAAATTCGTTTCGTAATTAATTAAAATAATAAATATTCTAATTAATTAAAATACATTAAATAAAATACATTTAAATATTATTTAAATGTTAATAAATCGTAAAATGCTTTATAAATATACTTATAAATATTATAAAAATACGAGGTATTACAAACACTTTTATTATCTATAGCAACACTATCTCCGATTTATGACAACATTTATTGCTCTAATATTGCAACACTTCTTTAGTCTATAGCAACATTTTTTAATACCGCTATTGCGACACTTTTACATGAGTCTATAGCAACGTTTCTTGATACCTCTATTGCAATACTTTTACATGAGTCTATAGCAACATTTCTTGCTACACTATTGCGACATTTTTATGTGAGCATATAGCAATATTTCTTGCTACACTTTAATGTGAGCTTATAGCACCCGTTTCGTACGCATTTATTTAGTAGATTATTAAAATGAAAATATTATACCAAATTATCCAACTACTACAAAAAGAAAACATTTATTTCAAATTTTTGTTTTACTTATTATTAAAATAAAATATTCATAACAATCATTCTAATAACAATCCTTATCAAAAAAAATCATTCTAATAACAAAAACCAATAAATACACCAATTAAGAAAACTAATGAATCTCCAAAAAGCACTAATAGTTCAAGCAATCTAGAACCTATCTAGTATTTAATTTATATGTCCAAAATAACTTCAATAAATGCCCTTTCTGCCTTCCTTTTATCTACCATTCTCCTTCTATCTACCATCATGTAAACAGAAAAATAATAGTCAATACAATAGAAAAATTAATGCATGCAATTAAAATGATATATTATGATTAATTCGAACAAACAGATCCTGGTGATGTCTAAAACCATACATGAACAAAAAAAATATGAACACATAATTCAGAATGAAGAATTCGTGATCCCAACTTACGAACACTGAAGAAAGAATATTGGACTATGAATGAACAAATGGTTTTCAAGTTGGCTGTGATTTGGTACACCAACATTTGAAAATGAGAAATTACGGAGAAAATTTATGAACTACATATTTTCATAAACTAGTCTATGAAGCCTATAGTGTTCCTGTAGTATAGGAGAGGAAAATAATGTACCGGTAGTTTTATCATTCCTCGTGTTTCTTTCCCAGTAGTCCTGTAATTCATGAGCACCGGAAAAAGTTAAGACTGCTACTAGATTTAACATAGTTGGGGTTATGCTTCAGTTGCAATAAATTGAAACATCATAAAAACCAGAGCCTAAATAGAAGAAATCAAATTAATTCAGGTATAATGCAGTAATGCAATGGCCAAGGCTACCCTAAAATATTCCTATGTTCCATAATCTCTTACTCCGTACTATCTTACCACCATGGAATCAATCGGATGATTGATAGGTCGAATCCCACTATAATGTAACTGCACTAGCATTAGGTTCTCCGATACTATTTGTTTGCTTTAGTTTAAGGACCTGATTATAAACATTATGGGACTGGAAACTTGCTGTTTTTTGTAATTTTTTTGTTAACACTTGTTATACTTTCCGAAGTGAAATAACGCGGGGGATAACAAAAAACCATCAGTCAAATCCCTTTGATGAAATATTATGCAACAAGGGCCAAGTGCCCGATAGGTGATTGTTATGCAATGCCTCCTTTTAACCTTCACATGAAATTGTAGGTACCAGGGATTGAGGAGCAAAATTGTAACACTGATGTACCAGAGATTAATCCATTTTAAACAGATATTAAAATAAGCAAGGGTACAGATAATGAAACTTCAGTTGATTTTTCAGAGGATCTGAAGGTGTGTAACTCTTGGAGATGGCTATCAGGATTTAACAAGCCCAACGAGGGTATGGATGCAGTTATTACTAGTAGAAAACTCATGTAGTTTTGTACACAATGCAAATTACGAAAAAGTGGGTTATGATTTTTTCAGTAGGAAATCACAAATGAGTTGTGTGCCAAAAACCATGAAAATCCAATCCTGCTCATTGGATAAATAAAAGGTGACACAAATTCTACAAAGGCATTAAGATTATATATAAAAAAAATTCACCTCAAGCAGGAGATTCCCAATGCCATCGTGATTTCATGAATGACTGATGTTGCAAAGTGCATGTACACAAAAGCTGGAAAAAGCCAGTAAGATCCATCAGGAAAATCAAAGTAACACCAAAATGGACAGGGAAGTATTAAATGCATGCCCACCTTACTCTAAATCTAGTTACAGGAGTTTTTTTTTCTAAATATTGTTTCAGAAAATTAAAATGTTTCAAATCGGTTTTGAAATTAATCCCATGATACCATCCAAGCAGGATAAGAGTGGGATAGAGTAAAACCTCTCATTAGAAAATTTGCTCACACTATTAACGGTTTTCCTTAGTTGGAACTGAGAAGGTACGGGCACTGTTTCATTTTACTGCAAATACTATTAGCACCAATAGCTCATCGACTAATGGAACTCTGCAAACATGTTAAAAGATGAAAATTCAATTAGGCGGAGCAATGAATTTCTTCACTAGACATGACAAAAATGGAAAAACCTGACAGCCAAAACCTTACCCGTCATTAGCCTAGCAGTTAAAGCATTTGCAATGGCCAGTGGTAGATACAAAAGACACCGAGGCAAAATAATCAAAGAGATAGTCAATGAAATGAAGAACAGAAGTATCACAGTCATTATTATATTACTTGTCGAGAAGCAAAAAATAATCTTTTAATTTGATTTGTCCAAACTCCAAAGGCTCACATCGTGGTTAACTATCTTATTTTAAGTAATGCAGTGGATGCATACGAACGTGACAAACCAACTTAGTATTATTGTAGAAAGATAATTAAAGATTGAAAAAGAACAAATCAAAGGAAACAACTAGAAAATTCACATGTTTTCATGAAATCCTGAAGATAATGTGCCAAAACTAGATCATCAACCAGAATCGTACCATACACATGCTCATTTTGAGACCCTTTGGCTCATCACAGGGAGGCCTTTTGCTATGCCAGACAAGATGCTCACACCACCAGTCACTCTAACTTTATTAACCAGCTATGACTCCAAGTTCTGCATCCATTTGAAACAATATGTATTTCTACTTGTTACAAATATCCATGTAGATAATGATAAATTTTCTATCACAAATATCTATGCAGATATCTTTTTAATCACTATGAGCTGATCAGAATAAGTCACACTAATTATTTGTCACTTGAATTGTAAAGTTACTAAAGCTTATGGTAATATTTATTGTGAATTCACCTCTCTATATTTGAAGGTAGTTTCATGCCTTCCATTGACAGTCATGTGAAATCCTTCCAAACCGGCCCATAGTGTAGCAGGGAATGGGCTCCCTTCATTGAAAGGGAAATTAGCTCTCATATGTGGATGTACCATAGAATTGTTAATCTACTTGTCACCAACAGGATGATTCACATTTTGATTTTGTTCCAAAGCACTTCTGATAAACTAGTCTATGAAGCCTAAAGTATTCTTGTAGTATAAGCAGGCCACATGAACTACGACATATTAGTAAACGGATCAACTCTATTAGATGCTCTTGCATTCAGTGAAGTTCTAATTGCCTATAAACTGGTAAAATTTACAACGAGTATACCGCTATGGCCCATCAGTTCATGTGTGCTAAAGATATTCTCTTTCAAACATATTTCTTTACATGCCTATGAAATGAACCGTGTACAACTAAATAAATTATGTAAAAAAAATCACATTATTATGGTTGCTAACCATTGATGCTAATGTATCATCGCTTATTTATCATGTGAGGTTATTGATGGTGTTAAAACCCTCAAAAAAATGGCAACTACAACCGAAGACAACAGAACTGCTTGAAGGTGTAAAAATCAACAACTGCAGCCATTCCTGGTATCAAGCAGACAAACAGCGTTGCACTTCCCCTTAAATGTGGGGTCAGCATTCCAGGGGATGTTAGCCCCAAAATAGAATGCTTTTAGTACAATTCTTTCTTACTTGCATTTTCTTTCAAGTCAGACATAAGTATCTTACAACATTACTCCATCTAATGTCTAACAATGATAAAAATGTTTTCACTTGGTTGAAGTCACACAAGATAGCTTGCACTAAAAATAAAGATTCATTTGACACTACGAGTTGTATAACATTTACCCCCTACTCTTATGTTGAAGGATAAATTAGACCTGAAGTTTCCAGGAGCAAAGCACTAGCAAACCAAAAATAACCTGGTTGGGTTATGAGTTCATACAAAACAAGTTCCCGAGTAT
Source organism: Spinacia oleracea (assembly GCF_020520425.1). Classification (NCBI taxonomy): domain Eukaryota; kingdom Viridiplantae; phylum Streptophyta; class Magnoliopsida; order Caryophyllales; family Amaranthaceae; genus Spinacia; species Spinacia oleracea. Next base: position 66,172,612 of record NC_079490.1, on the reverse strand, counting down.
TTCTCATGAAGTGCAGGCTTATAGGAGTTCCAGATTCTTGAATATACAATATGTATGTTACTTACATCTTGAGTGTCATATATATATATATATATATATATATATATATATATGTATATATATATATATATATATCATCTAATTCCTCTATGTGACAGGTAAAAAGGACGATAAAATATTTAAATAAAATCTCTATATCTTTCTAATCTCAATAACTGAGTGCCTAAACAAGAAATCCTGCCCATTTAAGAATCTGCATGACACTTCCATAGGGAAGACTTATACATTTCTTTGTCATGAAAAGATTGAAGTTGTGATAATTGACAGACATCAATCTGCCTAAGCATGAGGGCAACAAATCCCTCATCTGCCTAACATCAATCAGCGCTTTAAAGGCAGGATAATCACACTAACCTTCAATAGTATATTAATTAATCTAAGCATGAGGGCAACAAATCAACAAACACACGCAAAGATCAAGCTGAATAGCTGCTGCAATGGTGTTTAGATACAGCTGAATAACTGCTGCTTGTGTTTGTTTCACAAGCGACTTTCAAGTAACAGAGCAAGATAGAAAACAGCTCTGATTCGCATATATCCAAACCCCATGATCAAGCAGATAAGCCTGATGAGCGACATTTATGTCGCTCTTAGCTTAGGATTTTAGTTCATTTTATTAGCATTTTATTATTATTTTCGCTTAGTTTTATCGTTTTTAGTTCGTTTGTTGCATTTTTGCATTTATCGTAACATTTTCTCGTCTTGGGTATATTTTAGTCGTTTTTGCTCTAAATATGCCTTTTGTGCGCATTCTCATTGCGTAAGAGTCATTTTGAGTATTGACGTGTTAATATTGTGTCATTATGCTTGTAGACGAGTTAAATGTTTTACGATTTGTAGAAATGTTAAACAAATTAATATTTCGATTTTCGATTATTAATAAAATACTCTACGATTTTTGGGAATGTGCTAGCCTTATCAATCCACTTGGTTGCTGTTGTTTAAGCCTCGTCGCTGCCCACAAGTGCACGAACAATACAGTAGCTGTGCACTCACAGCAACAACTCGAGTAGTACAGTGCAACAATAGTCCTCCTACAACTACTATGCATGAGCATCACAGTACAAGCTGCCACTGCAGAAGCTTTGTGCTCACCTTGAGAGCCTTGACAACAATCCTTACCTTGCAACAAGTATGGCACAACAATACACACAACAACAGCCTAGCAACCTTGCAGCAAGCAAGGCACATCAGCATCACAGCAAGAGCACAGCAGAAGAAAAGCAGCCACAACATGGCCCAGGCAGAACACGCCGCAATCAGAACTAGCAGCTGCAGTTCTGTTCGGTCGCACAAGAAGTGATGTGCGATCGAACAGCCTGCTGTGCGGTCGAACATGAGCTGCTATGCGGGCGAGTTTACAAATAGAACGCCCCAATTTTGGTAAACGATCCAATGCATTCTCTTGTGCGACCGAACACATCTTGTGCGACCAAACAACACCCTATGTGCGATCGAATACAGCTGCGGGGCTGATGCTATAAAAACGAAAATCGCAGCATTTTAGAATTAAGCTTTCATTACGTAGTTTTCATTTTCAGTTTTGATAATTAGGATTCTAGAGAGAGAATTAGTTTAGGGCATAGATTAGAGATTAGGATTAGGATTCTTGGCTTCAAATTCTTGATTCTTAGTTTAATTCAATCATCTATTTTCAGATTTCTTTCCTCTTTCTTTTGAGCTTTGTTCTTCATTTTTGTTCTTCAAGTTTGATGCAAATTCTTCAATTCAAGGTATAATTCTAATTCTTCTTTTGATTTGTTCTTTCAATTCTTTAATGCTTCATTAATTTCGTTTATGCTTTGATTTCATGCTTGAATTCTATAATTAGTTTCATGTTTAGAATTTCATTGATTTTTCCCCAATTTTTGGATATTTGAATTTTCTGAATTTTGTTGTTTCAATTAGTTTCATTAATTCAATTAGTTTCATGATTAGGATTAATGTTAGTTTAATGTTGATGTTAATCTTGCTAATTGAGTAGTCTTAGTCTAGAGGTTAGGGTTGAAGCCTTGGGATTGAATTTGGGAAAATTTAGGGAAATTACGATTGATGTTGTGATTAAATGTGATTTGGTGATAGGAAATCCATGAATAATTGAGTAGTAGTTGCAAATGCTATTTGATTGGGATTTGATTGGAATGCATAGGCAAGGTTTGGCAAGACATTGTGAGCCTAACTTGTGTAAGTGAATAGTGGTGCCTATTATATGCAAGTTTGTTTAGTATAGGATTAGGCGAAAGCTCTTCCGTAGATTAGACGCTTCGCGTGCCCCATCCGAGAGGTGGCGGGTTCGTCATTTGATTCTATTCCCCTATGTGCTAAGTCGTTGCATATTCATGAATGTCTTGACCTTGTTCTTCCTTTCATTAGATTTCCATAGCCGATTCCCGAAATCTCTAGAATTTCTTTATTTGTTTGCTTTTCTTGCTTTGATTAGATTAATTCAAAAACTCATTTTCCATCCGAACTAGCTTGTGAACGCATAGATTGAATAGTCAAACATATCCATTCCTATGGGACGATCCCTTTGTGCGCATTCTCATTGCGTAAGAGTCATTTTGAGTATTGACGTGTTAATATTGTGTCATCATGCTTGTAGACGAGTTATATGTTTTACGATTTGTAGAAATGTTAAACGAATTAATATTTCCATTTTCGATTATTAATAAAATGCTCTACGATTTTTGTGAATGTGCTAGCCTTATCAATCCACTTGGTTGCTGTTGTTTGAGCCTCGTCGCTGCCCACAAGTGCACGAACAAGACAATAGCTGTGCACTCACAGCAACAACTCGAGTAGTACAGTGCAGCAATAGTCCTCCTACAGCTACTATGCACGAGCATCACAGTGCAAGCTGCCACTGCAGCAGCTTTGTGCTCACCTTGAGAGCCTTGACAACAACCCTTACCTTGCAACAAGTATGGCACAGCAATACACACAGAAACAACCTAGCAACCTTGCAGCAAGCAAGGCACAGCAGCATCACAGCAAGAGCACAGTAGAAGCAAAGCAGCCACAACATGGCCCAGGCAGAACACGCCGCAATCAGAACTAGCAGCTGCAGTTCTGTTCGGTCGCACAAGAAGTGTTGTGCGGTCGAACAGCCTGCTGTGCGGTCGAACATGAGCTGCTGTGCCGGCGAGTTTACAAACAGAACGCCCCAATTTTGGTAAATGATCGAATGCATTCTCTTGTGCGACCGAACACATCTTGTGCGACCAAATAACACCCTCTGTGCGATCGAATACAACTGCGGGGCTGATGCTATAAAAACGAATATCGCAGCATTGTAGAATTAAGCTTTCATTACGTAGTTTTCATTTTCAATTTTGATAATTAGGATTCTAGAGAGAGAATTAGTTTAGGGCGTAGATTAGATATTAGGATTAGGATTCTTAGCTTCAAATTCTTGATTCTTAGTTTAATTCAATCATCTATTTTCAGATTTCTTTCCTCTTTCTTTTGAGCTTTGTTCTTCATTTTTGTTCTTCAAGTTTGATGCAAATTCTTCAATTCAAGGTATAATTCTAATTCTTCTTTTGATTTGTTCTTTCAATTCTTTAATGCTTCATTAATTTCGTTTATGCTTTGATTTCATGCTTGAATTCTAGAATTAGTTTCATGTTTAGAATTTCATTGATTTTTCCCCAATTTTTGGATATTTGAATTTTCTGAATTTTGTTATTTCAATTAGTTTCATTAATTCAATTAGTTTCATGATTAGGGTTAATGTTAGTTTAATGTTGATCTTAATCATGCTAATTGAGTAGTCTTAGTCTAGAGGTTAGGGTTGAAGCCTTGGGATTGAATTTGGGAAAATTTAGGGAAATTCATGATTGATGTTGTGATTAAATGTGATTTGGTGATAGGACATCCATGACTAATTGAGTAGTAGTTGCAAATGCTATTTGATTGGGATTTGATTGGAATGCATAGGCTAGGTTTGGCAAGACATTGTGAGCCTAACTTGAGTAAGTGAATAGTGGTGCCTATTATATGCAAGTTTGTTTATCTAGGATTAGGCGAAAGCTCTTCCGTAGATTAAACGCTTCGCGTGCCCCATCCGAGAGGTGGCGGGTTCGTCATTTGATTCTATTCCCCTATGTGCTAAGTCGTTGCATATTCATGAATGTCTTGACCTTGTTCTTCCTTTGATTCGATTTCCTTAGCCGATTCCCGAAATCTCTAGAATTTCTTTATTTGTTTGCTTTTCTTGCTTTGATTAGATTAATTCAAAAACTAATTTTCCATCCGAACTAGCTTGTGAACGCATAGATTGAATAGTCAAACATATCCATTCCTATGGGACGATCCCTATACTTGTCGCTATAGCAATATAGCCGGTTAGATATTTCATAACAACGTTTTTCTAAAGTGAAAATCTACTCAAATTAATAATTATTTAACTGTTGCAATAGCTATGATATAGCAACGCCAGGAAAACTTTTATCTACAAGGGCGTTGCTATAGCCCTATTTTGTAGTAGTGTAAGACCATGTGTCGGTTTGAAAAGTATTTTCCGCCATCATTCTTTGACGTGATGCCTCATTTGGTTATTCATCTTATGCGTGAAATTAAACTTTGGGGTCCAGTTTTTACGAGGTACATGTATCCCTTTGAACGAGAAATGAGTACCTTAAAGAATAGAGTGATGAATTCGGCCAAACCTAAAGCTAGTATTGTCTAACGAACCGTTGCTGAGTTGTTGAGGAAGTTGCTGCATGAATTTCTCAATATTTGGCACATTTGCAAGAAGTTGGATTACCAAAGTCTCTACATGAAGGGAGGCTTGGGGGTCAAGGTACAATGGACAAGAAAAGGATATCAATCGGTTCTGAAATGAAAAGTAAGGCTGAGCTTTTCGTGCTTCAAAATCTTAGTGATGTTCATCTATATGTAACTGACCACATGGGATTTCTTAGAGATCAATATCCTTCAAAAAATGGCCCTTAACTGATAAAAGAGCATAATCGTTCGTTCCTCATATGGTTCAAGGGTCGAGTGATGTCTTAATTGTCCGACACGCCTAATGATGTATCTGACACGTTGTTATGTTTGGAATATGGTCCTAAATGTCAAGTCATCTCTTATGAGGGGTGCAACATTAATGGTTTTTCTTTTTACACGGAGCGACAAGATGACAAAAGGACGATGCAAGATAGTGGTGTTACGGTTATAGGTTTGTCTTCGGAATATGCTAGTGCGAAAGATAGAACACTTGTAGATAAGAAGAAACTATGGAGTCATTGAAGAAATATTAGAGTTGGAATATAAGGATTTTAAGATTCCTCTATTCAGGTGTAAGTGGGTTAATACTGGTCGCGGTGTCAAAAAAGATGAACATGGGTACCTGAAACTTGTAAACTTTAGTCGAGTTGGGCATCTTGCAGATCCATTCATATTAGCATCACATGCAAAACAAATATTTTACATGGTTGACCCTGCCGATCTTAATTGGTCAGTTGTTCTTGAAGGCAAAAGAAGAATACTTGGCATAGAGGATGTAGATGATGAAGAAGAATATGATGAGAAGTTTAATGAGACTCCACCTTCCTCATGGCATATCCCTCAAATAGTTGATGATGTTCACATGAGTTTTACGCGTCGAGATCATGGTGAAGGATTTTATGTTGCAAAAGAGAAAGAGTGAGACTTGTAGTTCATTATGCTGACTTTTGCATACGTGAAACTCAATTTTGTAATTTGTTCTCGGTATTTGAGTTTTAATAAAGGAAAATCTTGATGGAGTTCCAAGGATTATGAGCTTGTTATGTTTTAAGCCCATGTCAGACTTGTAGTTCATTATGATGAATTTTTCAACAAGATTACCATAGTTGACTAACTGCTCCTGGCTAAATGTTGTTCCATTAACTTCTAGCTAACTGCTGGTGCTGCTAACTGCTAATTGTTATTGCATTAACTGTTGCTATTAGCTGCTAATTGTTGTTGCCAGTGGCGGCGGATCTTGAACATTTTGTTTCCGGGGGCCAATCAAACTTTACCTTGACATGTATTTCCTACGTTTTTAAATAATTTGATTCCTATAGAATTGTACGCTTCTTGACGCATAATTTGACTATTTTAATCTTTAATTGTCAATTAATAAAAGTTATTAATAGAATTGATATTTTGAAGTTACTTCCTTGACGAATCTAAAACTTGCACGTAAAATATTTTTTCAAAATAATATATATAAAAAAAGGGATATCCAAATAATAGATAAATTATGCAAATTTTAAAACGGAGGAAGTATGCAATTTCACAATAACTACAACTAGAAATCTTGAATAACATCCAAAAGCGAGTGATTGTTAATTTTTTTTCCTTTGTTAACACGTGTTGGGTATTTGGGTTACTCAAATTTTACAACATCAGGGAAAAAGAGAGGAGAGAGAATGAAGGTTAAAAGGGTCACATGGTCATTATAACACCAAAATATACTGAGTCAGCATTTTAGGGATTTGTGAAGTGAAGTTGAGAAAAAGATAGTGGGAAGGTCTGACGTGTGAGCAAGCTGTTTGGTTTATTGGGTCGTATGACTCGTATAACCTGCCATTTTCTTTTCCTTTCCGCTGGGCTTCTTTTACTATGGGTTAATTTTTTGGGCTTCTACCGGGGGCCAGGCCCCATATGGCCCCCATTGAAGATCCGCCTCTGGTTGTTGCTATTAACTGATGCTATTGTTGCTAGCAACTGGTGCTGCTAACTGCTAATTGTTGCTGCATTAACTGCTAATTGTTGCTGCATTTGAAGGAATTATTTCCTTAGACATTTCCGGCAATTACTAAATACAAATAGGAATTAATTATGAAGATAATAAGTTAATTATTTTAGTAATCATATTTGCTTGCTAGAGAATAAATGTGATTAGTAGGACAATATTGATTGGACCTACAACTAAAATAATTTAATCCTATAAGGTCACACATATAAGCACTAATTGGAATGGGCCCAAAAGGCCTGATGGCAACCGGTCTATTAAGGGAAAGAATGTTGGGCTTTGGTTTTGTGTTAACCTAAAACTCTCACATTATAATAGTTATAATGTCAGGGATTTAGAAATCACGTTTATTCAATATCTGACAAAAGGAAAAACACAAAAACCCTAATTCTAATTCTCAAAACGCCGTACATCCCAAACAAAGCAAGAGACAGATTGTGATCGTTCTCTTCCGTACTAGCATACGTGGGATTCAATTCGTGCTTGTGGACTGAGTAGAGGAGCAACAAGTGGGGCTCTAAGATCTTCGAAGCTTGCATACGAACGGGAGAACACGCTTCAAAGGTGATTATTCTTTCGACTTAATCTGATCTATACTATTGTTATGCATGAGATCCTGTGATAGATGTTAGGAAATTGTTTCCTGAAATTCCGCTTTATGCATCTATATGTTCCTACAGTGGTATCAGTTTTAGCCTCTTGCATAATATTTTATGATCATGATTGTATGCAACATTATTATTTTGATTCAATTAAGGGAAGATTTATTTATGGCTTGAATTTGCACAATTAATATATGATATTAATTGATTGGAATCATTAAATCGTGATTTAATTAATTTTTGCTCAAAATAAATTTATAAAATTCCGAAATTTTTATCACAGGGTCGAAATTAACAGTTAATATCACATAAAAATTTTCGGATTTTTTAAAATTAAATTCGTCAGATTTTAAATTATTTAATGGTTAATACGATTAATCATGGAAATAATTTGTTAACAATTAAAGATTTGATTTTTAATTTGTTAAATAAATCTACTGATTATCCCCTAATTTTTATACAATAGCCGAAATTTTTTGGTAATTTTTTAACTAATTTTCGAAATTTTTGTATATTAATTATTGAATTTGGTTAATTTTTATGTTTAATTCGATTAATCATAAAATTTAAGGATAACAATTAAAATTTTTAATTTTATTTGTTAAGAAAATTCAATAGATCTTCCTGGTAATTTAATTCGAATTTTTCGGATTATAATTGTTATTTTCTTGAATTATTTGAATAAAATGAGATAATTATGCCTTAAATTTTGAATTCTTGTTAGATTTAATTTTAATAAAGAGTTTAAATTGAAATCTAACTTCTAACAACCCTAAAATTCAGTTTAAAGATTGTTAATTTATTCAAATTTTTTGCCATTATTTTCGGATAATTAAACCCTAATTAAATTGTTAATCTTTAACAAAAGTTGAATAAAGATTAATTTAATTTAGGTAATTGTTACCCAAATTAAAATAACAACCTCCATGGCTGGGTGGCCACCACCCGCGACGGTGGAGCCATGGTGGAGGATAATTAGGGCGGCGTTCCGGCGGGAAAAGGGAATTAAAAATTGGAAATAAGATCTCCTAATTTTTTGGAAAAGTTAGAAATTTTCTCAAATTAAAGATTGTTTTCCAAAAGGTTTTGGGAAATAGTCTGGGTTGAAGGTTTTGGAAATTTGGTGTTTTGGTTCGATTCTCATTTATTAATTGAAATTGATAAGAAGAGTTGGAAATTAACTTGGGTTTAGTTCTTCTAAATTAAAAATAATTTCCAAAATATATTTTGAGTAACTTGAAAATATTTTTTTTTTGAAAAACATATTTTCAATGTTGAGCATAAATCCATAAATTTCCTTTCAAATGCAAATTTTTGATTAATAAGATTATTCTAGCCATATTTAAATAGTAATTGAATTAAAATAATAAAGTTTCCCAAATAACGTTAAACTTAAATTGTTTAAGTTTTTTAGTATTATTTTGGAAATGTTATTTGCTTATTAATAGTTAATAAGTAAATAATTTTTGTCTAATATATTTTAATATTATATGCGTGTATGGAATATATATGATATTTTGTTACAGGCAAGTGACTAGTATGGCCCAAAATAGGATAGAAAATACGATCTGCGTATCGTTTTGCATTCTTGTAAATTTTGAAATACGATCTGCGCATCGTTCTGTATTATTGTAATTTAACTTAAAAGTTTAAATTAGATTATAAAGTTCGTATTATGAGCTCGATGGAGTAAGAAGGTTCAATCCGAAATTCAAGGATGGAGATCCAAGAAAGATGAACAGGAACCCAAGAAGATTTGAGCTTATTTTTTATGGGCCATACTAGGATCACATTTATTTTTATGCATTTTATATTGCCTTAAAATGCCTATTGAGTTTATGTATGTGGTTATTTAAAGCAATGTGTTCACTTTTAATTAACCAACATAGTAAACTTAGGTCCCAAATAATATTGAGTTTATGTGCTTTTCCATACAACACCTATAAAGCCTTAGATCATGAGTAATAGGTTCTGCCAAAGCAGGGTGTTGCTTATAATTCCGGGGATAGTAGGGTAGGTTTTTTGAAACTTACATGTTAATGTTTGGTTTAACTCAACAAAACTATCAAAAGACAAAGTTTTGGGTTTTGAAGCTAAGAGATAGGAAAATACAAAGAGTTGTTAACCTGTCTACCAAGAGTTATAATCAGTTATAATTAGTAAAATGTTTACTTACCTCGAATACTATAAATTAAAGTAGCAGGGCCAAAGTCCGTTTGATTGTAGTGGGAGGGGATCTTGGTTAATTCTTTATTCAATGGGGACTTCTAATTTTGAATAAAGGGTAGTAGTGAATTGAATTTGTTTAATTGCTACTTTTGATAAACATTATATTGAATCTTGCTTTACTTTTTATTGTAGTTATCATGTCTGGTGCAAACAACTCTACTTTTAACTTGCGCCCTCTAATTGAAAAAGACAAACTGAATGCTACCAACTTCCTACAATGGCAAATGGCTGTGAGAATTGTTCTCAGAGCGGAAGGAAAAGAAAGTGTTCTTGACAATCCTCTACCTGAACCCTTGCCAGAAAATGCTACTGCAGCTCAAAAGCGAGCTAGACAAACTCTAGAGGATAACTCCTTGCAAGTAACATGCTTGATGCTTGCTTGCATGGAACCAGAGTATCAAAAACGTTTTGATGGTCTGGATGCCTACAGCATAATCCAGCAACTGAAAACTTTGTTTCAGAAAAATGCTAGATTGGAGAGATTTGAAGCAAACTGCAAACTTCTGGATTCCAAGTTGGAAGAGGGGAAGCCCGTTGGTCCGCATGTGTTCGATTTGATTGGACATTTTCAGACCATGGAGAAATTGGGTTTCCCTTATCCTAAGGACCTGGCAACTGACATAGTCATCAGATCCTTGCCTGAAGATTTTCATAACTTTAAGTTGAACTTCTACATGCAAGGAGGGGAGGCTACCCTGCAAGAGTTGCATGGTTCACTAATTCAGGCTGAGAGAAACTTACCAAGTAAACCTAAACATAAGGATGTTCTAATGGTTAGTAAAGGTAAGCAGTTCAAGAAGAAAGGGGCTCCCATGAAGAAGAACAAGGGCAAGGTAGTTGCCAATGAGAACTCTTCAACCAAGCCAAAGGCCACTCCCAAGGCTAAGGTAGCTGCTCAACATGAGTGCTACCACTGCCACAAGATTGGTCATTGGAAGAGGAACTGCCCCAAATATCTGGAGGATAAGAAGACTGGTGCTTGAACTTCAGGTATCTATGTCATAGAAGTTAATTTAGCTACAACTGCTTCTTGGGTATTTGATACCTCTTGTGGATCTCACATTATTGGTAATGTGCAGGGACTAAAAAGAAGTAGGAGCTTGAGCAAAGGCGAAGTGGATCTCCGAGTAGGCAATGGAGCAAGAGTTGCTGCTTTAGCTGTAGGAGATTATAGTTTACGCTTGCCTTCTGGTTTAATATTAGAACTTTATAATTGTTATTACGTTCCAGTTATTACCAAGAACATAATTTCTATTCCGATTTTGGATTCGGAAGGTTTTTCATTTCAAATTATGAATAATTGTTGTTCAGCATATTTGAATGGTATGTTCTATGTCTCTGCTAAATTATCAAATGGTTTGTATGTACTAGACTTACAAAACCATATCTATCACATAGAAAACAAGAAACACAAACCAAATGATTTGAACCCTACTTACCTATGGCATTGTCGATTAGGCCACATAAGCTCAAAGCGCATAGAGAAACTTCATAAGGATGGAATTCTCAAATCATTTGATTTTGAATCATTTGAAGTATGTGAGTTTTGCTTGATGAGGAAAATGAAAAAATCTCCTTTCACAGGCTCAAGTGAAAGGGCCAATGATCTTTTAGCCCTCATACATACTGATGTGTGCGGACCTATGAGTACTTTGGCTAGGGGAGGGTACGGGTATTTCATTACTTTTACTGATGATGTGAGCAGATTTGGATATGTTTACCTCATGCGACATAAGTCGGAATCCTTTGAAAAGTTCAAGGAATTCCAAAATGAAGTACAAAACCAACTTGGAAAGAAAATTAAAGCATTGCGATCCGATCGTGGTGGTGAATATTTATCTCAAGAGTTTGGTGATCATTTGAAAGATTGTGGAATACTTTCGCAATTGACTCCACCAGGGACACCACAGTTGAATGGGGTTTCCGAAAGAAGGAATCGAACTTTATTAGATATGGTTCGGTCCATGATGAGTCTTGCTAACCTTCCTGCCTCATTTTGGGGATTTGCGCTTGAAACAGCGGCATTCACACTCAACAGAGCTCCGTCCAAAGCAGTAGAAAAGACGCCATATGAGATGTGGACTGGAAAAGTTCCGAAATTGTCTTTTCTAAGGACATGGGGTTGTGAAGTTTATGTAAAACGTTTACTTTCTGATAAGCTTTCACCCAAGTCCGATAAGTGTCTTTTTGTGGGTTACCCAAAACAGACTAAGGGATACTACTTCTACAATCAAAGCGAAAACAAAGTGTTTGTTGCTCGCGATGGTGTCTTTCTGGAAAAGGAGTTTATTTCCAGAAAAACAAGTGGGAGTAATGTATATCTCGAAGAAATTCGAGATGAGCAACAAATGGATGAGGTTCACACCTCGTCAGAGACGACCCAGCATGAAAATGCTCAGGAGGCGGTGCATTCCATTCATGCGCCTTCTACCGTCCCACTTGGAGATAATCCATGCGAAGTCCCTCAACCTAATGAGGTGGAAACTTCTCCTGTTGTTCCCCAACGTAGGTCTAGTAGGACTGTCATTCCGTCAAAGAGATATATTGATTTCCTTTTGACTGAAAGTTCTGAAATAGAGATTTTAGAACATGAGAAACCTACTAGCTACACAAATGCTTTGACGAGTCAAGACTCCGAGAAATGGCTTGAAGCCATGAGATCCGAAATGGATTCGATGTTTGAAAATCAAGTATGGGACTTGGTTGCTTTGCCTGATGGGGTTAAACCCATAGGTTGCAAATGGATTTTCAAACTGAAAAAGGACAAAGATGGAAACATTGATGTCTTTAAGGCAAGACTAGTGGCAAAAGGTTTTAGACAAATTCATGGTATTGACTATGATGAAACCTTCTCACCAGTAGCCATGCTGAAATCCATTAGGATAATTCTTGCGATTGCTGCCTTTCATGACTATGAGATCTGGCAGATGGACGTCAAAACCGCTTTCTTGAATGGGTTCTTGAAAGAGGATGTGTACATGACACAACCACAAGGTTTTGAAGATCCAAACAGTCCAAGAAAAGTTTGCAAGCTTAAAAAGTCCATTTATGGGCTTAAGCAAGCATCCCGGAGTTGGAACCTCAGATTTGATGAGGCAGTCAAATCTTTTGGCTTCCTCAGAAATGAAGAGGAATCTTGTATATACAAGAAGTTGAGTGGGAGTAGTATTGCTTTCCTAGTCTTGTATGTGGATGACATACTTCTCATAGGAAACGACAAGACCATGCTTGAGTCAGTCAAGGAATGGCTTAAAAGTTGTTTTTCCATGAAAGACCTAGGAGAAGCTGAATACATCTTGGGAATAAGGATCCATAGAGATAGATCCAAAAGGCTGATTGGACTTAGCCAAGGGACTTATATTGATAAGGTTCTTGCAAGGTTCAAGCTGGAAAACTCCAAAAGAGGTTTCATTCCCATGCAACATGGCATTTCACTTGGCAAGACTCAGTGTCCTTCGACACCTGATGAGGTCAAGCGCATGAGTAATGTTCCTTATGCCTCTGCAGTAGGGTCCATTATGTATGCCATGGTATGCACTCGACCGGATGTTGCATGTGCTTTGAGTATGTGCAGCAGATACCAGTCAAACCCAGGAGAGGCGCACTGGATGGCAGCAAAGAATATCCTTAAGTACTTAAGAAGGACTAAGGATGATTTCTTGGTCTATGGTGGAGATAATGAGTTGGTTGCCACGGGATACACCGATGCAAGCTTCCAAAGTGACAAAGATGATTTCCGATCACAATCTGGTTTCATATTTTGTCTCAATGGAGGGGCTGTGAGCTGGAAGAGTTCTAAGCAGAGTACCATCGCAGATTCTACAACAGAGGCTGAGTATATTGCAGCAAGTGATGCAGCAAAAGAAGCTGTTTGGATCAAAAAGTTCATTAGTGAACTTGGTGAAGTTCCTAGCATTGAAAATGGCATTGAGTTGTATTGTGACAACAATGGTGCCATTTCCCAGTCCAAGGAACCCAGATCGCACCAAAAATCCAAACATGTGCTCAGGAGATTCCATCTTATTCGAGAGATCGTTGAAAGAGGGGATGTGAAAGTAAGCAAGGTTCATACTGAGGATAACGTGGCTGATCCTCTGACTAAACCGCTTGCTCAACCTAAGCATGAAAGTCATACTAGGTCTATGGGGCTTAGGCATATGGGAGAATGGCTTTAGTTTGTTTACTTTATGTTTACAATTGTAAAGACATTTATTATGTTTTGAATGTTTATCAATAAAAGTTCATTCTTATTTAATTGTTTGGTTTAGTATTAAATAAAATGTCCAAATAACTTGTGTTTTCAAATAGGATTATCGAAAACGTTTTGATAATGGAACCCTATAAAGTGAACTGAAATCACAACTTATTAAGTCCCTAGTCTGAATCACTAAATTGGACATAAGTGATTTATGAGAAGACTAGCATGTAATTAATTGATAGTGCAGTTCCATGGGCTATGGAGACATAGGGATGTCTAATTGATTATATGGATGTATACTTGATGCATTGAGACTTGACCTAACTAGATTCTAAAAGTAGAATCAAAATTCTATATTTAGTGGATTCCTTAGACATGAGTATGTCTTAATAACCATGAGACAATTAGTTTAACCTTGACTCTGTTAAACGCCGCGCCGTAAAAGGAGGTTATAAAAGCAGTGATCAGGTGGGCTGAGAATTGAGTGGGAGTTATGGTCATACAAGAGTGAATAAGTCCTCCTATTTGATAGGAATGGTGTCTGGGCCTCTTGATGAGCGAGAACTGAAAAATTGCATGGCCATGCGGAATGAGATTAAAATGTTAATCTTTATTTGAACAGTTCGAACTCGGCGATCAAGAAACTAGAATTTGAGAATAACAGTGTGTTATCAAATTTTGGCATTAAGAGACTTAAGGAATTTAGCATTGCTTTCTTGTCTTCGGACAAGTGGGAGATTGAAGGAATTATGTCCTTAGACATTTCCGGCAATTACTAAATACAAATAGGAATTAATTATGAAGATAATAAGTTAATTATTTTAGTAATCATATTTGCTTGCTAGAGAATAAATGTGATTAGTAGGACAATATTGATTGGACCTACAACTAAAATAATTTAATCCTATAAGGTCACACATATAAGCACTAATTGGAATGGGCCCAAAAGGCCTGATGGCAACCGGTCTATTAAGGGAAAGAATGTTGGGCTTTGGTTTTGTGTTAACCTAAAACTCTCACATTATAATAGTTATAATGTCAGGGATTTAGAAATCACGTTTATTCAATATCTGACAAAAGGAAAAACACAAAAACCCTAATTCTAATTCTCAAAACGCCGTACATCCCAAACAAAGCAAGAGACAGATTGTGATCGTTCTCTTCCGTACTAGCATACGTGGGATTCAATTCGTGCTTGTGGACTGAGTAGAGGAGCAACAAGTGGGGCTCTAAGATCTTCGAAGCTTGCATACGAACGGGAGAACACGCTTCAAAGGTGATTATTCTTTCGACTTAATCTGATCTATACTATTGTTATGCATGAGATCCTGTGATAGATGTTAGGAAATTGTTTCCTGAAATTCCGCTTTATGCATCTATATGTTCCTACAGCATTAACTGCTGGTGTTGCTAACTACTAATTGTTGCTGCATTCCTATTTAGTTAACTATACAGAATGAGTAGCTAAAAGTTGGTGATCCTCTGTATACAACTGAACTAAAATGTGGTGGATCGAGCTCCAAATTTGTGTATACAGCTGTTGCTTCGAAATTCCATCTAGATAAAAGGAAATGTTGGCAGTAGCTTTATGTATTTTAGTTGATCATGACACCTGATGGGTCATTTATATTTCTCATCCTCTAATTTATACTGTCAAAGTAAATACTGAGTATTGCAGTTCAGTGTCACCTAACTGTTTTCTTTTGGTTTAGTAGAGATTATTATATAGTAATAAAGTTGTAGCACCATATAAACAAGTTCTACGCTACTGAGGCTGCATTAGTAAACCTGTTTATTTGTTTGCGTGCAGTGTGACAGTTGGTTTTGTATTGCTTTGTTCTTTTCACATACATAAATATAAGTTCAGGTGAAAGAACCCAGACTGCTCCGATTCATAAACAGTCTGAGTGCTAGCAGAACTAAGATTCAGTTCAGTAAGAAACTAAGAATCTTAGTTACATGACTGCTCTGATTCACAAACACTGCAATGTTGGTTCTTTTTTTTTTCCTGATATTGGTCAAAATGTAGATTTCTATAGCTTAACTGATATTGTTTGTGCCTGGATTAATTTGTGTACATGGCTGTTGAGTGAATACTTTGTTCTTGATCCTGAGCTTGACTCCAATTGCATCAAACATTAAAATTCGATTTGTGAAGTCAGTTATGCTTGATCTCTCAGTAGTTGTAAACTTGTAACCCTGAGTCCTGACCAGTGCTTTAAATTACTTTCAGGTGAAAGGAGTGCCAAGTATGAGAAGACATATGACCAGTGCTTGAACATCAGTTTTGAACTAAATTAGGGCAGCCAGGTAATCCCTAACTTAGTTGGGCTTATTTTATGATCAATGTGAGCAGTTAGCAGGATGAATTCTCAACAACAACTTCTTTGTGCTTCCAAATTTCACGGAGTGATTTAGTATTTCTAATTTCTTTGAGCATATGTATACTAATTTCCTGTTATGTGAATGTTTTTTCATTGTCATCAATTTCTTTAATTTGACTCTTTCGGGATTATTCATGAATGTAAAGGACCTTAAAATACTATTTGAGCTGCAGTAGGCTTCTAGCGATTCTGAACTTGTAGAAGAATATCTCTGGCATGGATTTTTTTGAAGGAAGTCACAGTCTCGTTATGATTTTTAAAACCCGTTGTGTATGCTAGTATTGTTCTGTTAATTTCTTAAGTACACTTATTATTATTAAGCAGCACTTCTGGCAACAACAGGCAGTCGTGGCAGCACTTCTTTGTTATGTTAAGCAGCACTTCTGGCAGCAGCATGCAACATCAGTTGAAAAAAAAGAACAGAACCAACCAGCCTGTGTACTGATTTCATGGAGGATGAAGGGTCCCCAAATGAACCGGAGCCATTAGATCACGAGGCAAATTCAGATCGACCTAACGAGTCACAAAATCAAGCGACCCAAACGAAGAAAAGGAAGCCAAAAGGACCTTCAAAAGGGCTATAATCCATGTATGGGGTTCCAAGAGTGATTGAATGAGATTACTTGGACCGACCCATAGGAAAATGGGCAAAAGAATACAAGAATTGGCTAAAACCCATGCCAGGGTTCCAAGAGTGATTGAATGGGGTTACTTTGACCGACCCATAGGAAAATGGGCAAAAGAATATAAGAATCACATTGGCGAGATAAGCCGCACAAAATTCTCATTACTGAATAAAGATTGGGAAGACGTTTCACAAGGAATAAAAGACACATTGTGGGAAGATAAGGTAACCGATTTTATTTTAGAATCTACCTTCCTCAGTTGTCTACATATTTTGCTCATTTGCTAAAGCCTTATTTTTTTTCTATTTCATTTAGAAAGAGTTTTGTTAGGGGGGGAAAATACCCTCTTGATGACGTGGTCAGATATGCCAAGTTGAGCACATGTGGCTGCCAGCAAAGCGTGACAAGGCACCTTTCCATCTTGCTCTCAACGGCTAAAGAAAGGGTGGCGGTTACAAGCCGTTCCCAGCAAGCCCTAATTACCTACTTAATGCCCAATTGTGTACATTTAATGACCATACGTTACATTTCATTATGTAAAGCCTATAAAATGGCTTAGCTAGATCAGTTTACATACACGATATACTCATTGGCAATAATACTCTCATTTCATGCTTTTACGACTTACTCTCGTTACCCTAAATTATCTTGCTCAATCGATTGTTAGCACAATCATCAAGGCAAGTTCGTCTCTAAGTAGAATTTGCCCAAAACAATTTGGCGCCCACTGTGGGGCTGACAATAATAAGCAGCTCGATAATCTCATTCCAATCACCATGGCCAGCAATGCTAGTTCATCCAACGATATCACTCGTCGTTTTGAAGCCATGGAGCAGCGCATCAACATCCTCCAAAAGGAGAACGAAGCACTGCACTCCCAAGTCTGATCTGGTGCCTCCATCGCCACCGGGTCTAGGTTCCAGTACCGACGAGACACCTCTGGGCTGAGACGCCGCTTAGACCTCGACGTCGCCCCTGATCACCCCCTCCATATACCCTTCGGCAAACCGGAGGCCCAATCCTCGAGCAGATCCGTGAATTTGAGCCGCTGCCGAGTGAGCCCCGCTCGAATCCGAGTTGGCTTCCTCCCCCTCCAACTCAAGCATTTTCTGCAGGTACATCGGCGACCGTTGCTGCCACAACGGCTGCCCAAGTCACCTCATCTCAAGTCGGCATGACGACATCCACCATGGTGTCGGTACTCGTCTCCAATCCGGTATCTCGTCCGTTACCTCCCCCAATGGTAACCATGTCGATGCCCCTACCCGTCTCGGCTCCGGCACAGAGACCAACACCGACGACCCAAGTGCCCTGGGATCAACTCTTCTCCCAGCAAGTCGTCCAACCCGTTGTCAACCTAGTCACCTCAGCACCAGGAGCACCTCCCCAGATAATGGCGGTTCCCTTGGCCAGTCAAGCACCACAAGCAGTGTTCCCACACACTCCGATGCGCTCGGACTCCTCTCAAAACTATTCCCTATAAAACACTTCTAACAGGTCAGTTGTTCCAATTAGTCATGGTTTCGTAACTCCTTTCATGCGACAAGTCGTACCTCAGTTCACTCCTCATCAACCTCACAACATATGTCCGCAAAACACCTATTACCAACATCTCCAAGCCAGCCTCCCAGAAACGTCCAGCCCCCTCGTCCCAGTACTCAACAGCATGTGTGAAAATACCAACCACCAACTCCAACAAATCATGGCCATGGTAAACAAAATTCCAGGAGTACCAACGCCAATCAAAGAAGCCAGCCTAGACAGCTATGCCGACTCACCATATGCCGACCACATCGACGCAATTGACATCCCAAAGCGGTTTAGCCCACCCAACATGCCCATGTATGATGGAACAACCGACCCCAGAGAGCACATCTTGACCTACAAGCAGTGGATGATGATAATCCCAGTTCCCAAGCATATGAGGGAAGCTAGTCTTTGCAAAGGATTTGGCTCGACACTGATCGGACCTGCCTTGAAGTGGTTAACCAGCCAGCCAAACGGATGCATCACCTCCTTTGCCCATCTCGACAACATGTTCAACCAACAATTCGCTAGCAGCAGAGTTTTGGAGAAGCAGACAAGAGATCTATACCGTGTGGTCCAGCGCCCAGACGAACCTTTGAAGGACTACATAGCTCCGTTCATCAGGGAGAAGGTGACTGTACCAGAGTGTGACGTCCCAACCGTAATCGAAGCGTTTAGACAAGGATTGTATGGTGAGACCGACCTATGGAGGGATCTAATCAAATACCCCTGCAAGACGTTCGAGGATGCCCAGGCCAAAGCAATGGCTCAAGTCAGGTTGGAAGAAACTCTTTACTCCAGGAAGGAACCAACGACTACACCAAGAGGGACAGGCGGCTACCTTACCCCAAAAGAAGCAATGATCGTCCTGCCCATTATTCCCGACCTCAACACGTAGCAGTGGTGGAAGAAGACGACGACTCCGACTGGAAGAACAGTCCCGACCTGCCCCCAAGAATTAACGAATATTCTTTTTGTGTTGACACTGTAGGTTTGATGAACCACCTCTCGAAGATGGGGAAAGCATTGCAATGGCCGCCGAAGTCCAGCAAACCCGACTCAAAGAAGGACCCCTCAAAGTGGTGTGACTTCTATGTCGACATTGGCCACACTACCAATGAGTGCGTAGCATTGAGAAGAGAAGTGGCTTACCTACTGAAGAACGGATACCTCAAGGACGTTATGTCAGACAAAGCTCGTGGCGTCATCAACAAAGACAACTCGAACTCCCCTTCTCGACCTCCTCCACCTCCCCCTCATAATAAAACTGTAAATTTTATTGCTGGAGGTTCTGACGTTTGTGGTTTGACTTATTCTGCAGCGAAGAGACATGCTCGAGAAAACGAGATCGACAGACCGACCCGAGCTGTAGCTGCAAAATATTTAACCCCCATATCTTTTGATGAATCTGATGCAGGTGACATCTCCGACAAACATCATGACGGCCTGGTAATATCCACCCCCGTTGGAAACTGTATGATCAAACGAGTTTTGGTCGACAACGGCAGCTCCACCAATGTTATGATGCTCGATGCTCTCAAGGAGATGGGGCTTAACCTAGACACGGATGTAACACCCTAATAATTCCTTGCTTTTTATGAAACATTCTGACTTAAAACACAAGAATTACCAAGATATTACCGCCACTGTGATAACGGCTAAGGCTATTTACCAGAATTACGCATCGGAATTAACTAACTTTCAAAACATAACAAATAAATAGTTAATGGTCATTAAAACAAGTTGGAACCGTTGAGGCCCAAATCCAAAGTAAAAGTATTTCAAAATCCATTAACGATAAGTAGTATTAGTCATGACTATAAATAAAAATAGAGTTTATAAATACGGAAGAATTAAACTCTCAACACGAATCCCATGATAACTTCTCCCGCAAGTTATCTCTACAAACCTGCTTTATTAAAAATCTACTCCCCAACAACGCAAGTGCAATTGATGGATCATCATAGGGTCATTAAGGCAAAGGCCATGACCAGAAGACAAGAAGCACGAAGTCAGCAAAAGCTGAGTACGAACAAGCTAGAATAACGTTCTATCCTAACATGCTTCACTCGACATATTAAATAATCCACATGCAAAAGCCATATAATAACAAATAAACATGGAGACAAGACTCGACACATGACACGACTCTTGACTCACATATTAATAAAAAGTAGCTTCGAACAGGTAAAGTAAAGTATCCTCAAAAGGAAAGAAAGGGTGATGGGAGCCAACCATACACCAAAATAAATCGGGCTACTACCGACAGTCGGGCCATACCGACAGGAATTCCAATGCATAACGGTATAAAAGAGAATGAAACAACGTCTTGTATCATTCTAGGAGTACAAGTTTTCAGACAAAACTCCCCCCATTGTTCATACTCAAGGTATATACGTTCCAAGAGTTTTGAAGCTCTTTGAGTTACACTTTACGTTAATTAGTATATTATGTTCAAGGCGACTCAAGACTCTACTCAAGACACAACATACAAACAATTAAACAATTTCACAATGACTCTTCATTATTTTACTTCTTTAGGACTTGTGATCAAACATAGACTCAAGTGAAATTACTCCCATTGTTCCTTCTCAAAAACACTGTTTGAGATAACCCGACATTGCCTATTAACAAGCGGGGTGTGCCCTTAGCACGAATTGTCCTTAATTCAATTCACATAGACTCTCTAACATATTCTACCCCTTGGTAGAATATATATTGCTCACATTGCTCAATATATATATGCTAGACATCCTGTACTATAGCATAATAATAATAACAACTTGCATGCGCACTACTCATACATGCAAACCAACTTGAACAACATGCTTGACATAATTCAACGATTATAAAAGTCCATAACATGATAGTTCAATAGAATCTATAAAGCATAATTCAATTCATAACATGCTCGTTCACATAGATTCAATAATAATAATAACATGCTTGTCTACACATCAAACATGAATTTCCAACATATAAGTTCACATGATTCACATTCAATACACTTCACAAATTCCTCAAGGGATGGGTGGTTACCCTAGTCTTCTACGTACCTGGAATACCTAAGTACGGGGGCCACTAAGCAAATCACGACTCACTAGAAATCAACTCCTGTAAACACAAAGGGGAAACTAAATTATTATCCATGTTTACTAAATTTCCAGCAACTATTTAAGATTCTAAAACTCTTAGTTTAATTAGAAATCATTCATTAATCATTAATTTATAGTCTCAAATAGTCAACTCAAGTCCTAACATAAAACATTGTCTTTTTAGTTTTAAAACCATTAAAAACCAACTTTTTAAAGCTTATAAACAATCTAAAAATTTAAGTTGATTCCCATAATTTAAATTGTCATTAAATTATGTGAATCAATCACCTAATTAGTTGAAATCAAAACCCTAATAATAGTTAATCATAAAAGCATGTCTTGACTTCGAAAATCAATACTTTATAAACTTATTAAATCTGAAAATAATAATTTAAAGGAAATTTTGGTATTTACTACCTTTAAAATACACCACTTTTGTATTTACTACCTTATGAAATTTTTATTTTAAATTACTACCTTAAACTTCCAGATTTTTTTTATTTACTACCACTTTACAGTTTTCTCATTTTAAAATTAAGATATCTCTTTCGTTTCTTAATCGTTTAAAGTGATTCGAAGTTCATTATTTTCCTTTTTCTATAGGGATTTCATTGAGAACGTCATTTTAAAAAAAATCGTTTGATAATTCATAAATATTTTAAACTTTTAAAAATAATATTTAATTTGTTTAAACTTTTACGAAATGTTAAAAAGTAAGATCCATATGGAATACTTACATATAAATGAGAAGAATGAGTTTTGAATCACTTAAAATGATTAAGAAACGAAAGAGATATCTCAATTTTAAAATGAGAAAACTGTAAAATGGTAGTGAATACAAAAAAAATGAAACTTTAAGGTAGTAATTTAAAATAAAATTTTCATAAGGTAGTAAATACAAAAGTGGTGTATTTTTAAGGTAGTAAATACCAAAAAATCCTAATTTAAATCATCAAAACTAATCTCTTTAATTAAAATACAATTATAACCCAATACGGTGTTTATAACCGTTATAATCAATTTAAAGAACCCAAATATTTAAAATAATTACAACAATCAAAAAAATTTTAAAATGATAATTAATGTTTTTGAAAACATAATTTGATTGAAACAATTGATTAACACACACAAACACAACGATTAATCGTTCGTGTGTGTGTGCGCGCCGACCAACGCAACACAACAAGCAATAACAACAACAGCGCACGCAACGCACCGCAAGCAGGGCGCGCGCACGAAGGGACGAGGGGGCGACGAGGCTGGGCGCGGGCACAGGCGAGACGCGCACACACAGCAGGGGTGCTGTGTTGCGACGCGACGCGGGACGGGACGAGCAAGTAGGCGCGCTGGTCGAGCACGACAACACAGCGCGCAGGAACGATGTGCTTCGCTGCGGCTGCGGGACGGGCGAGCTGGGCGAGCACGAGGCTAGGCGCACACGGCTGCCTTGGGCCGCAAGCAAAGACGGACGAAGAGAGGGGTGTGGGGCGTGCCGCAAGGAGAGAAAAGAGAGGAGAGAGAGAGTTCTGAATTTTCTTGTGAGGGTTTGATATGAGGTCTATTTATAGGTTTTCTCTCCCATGTGGGTTAGGTTAGGGTAATTTTGAGTTGGGCTTATTACCGGGCTCATTTAAGTTTACTCCTTGCAAGCTTTGTTTGGTTTGCTCAAGATAAAACGACCGGGCTTTAAGTAAATTAAATTCTTTTTCAAAATACGACCCAACATATCCCAATTAAATAAATTCATTGAATTTATTTAATAAAATACGGTTTTAGTATTTAATTAATAATTAAATTAATTAAAAATAAAAGTGCATTTAATTCTCATTAAATGAAATTAATTCTCATTAAATCCTCTTTGGTCCACTCTAAAATGTCTTGCTGATGTGATTAAATAAGCTTGGGTAATCATGGGTGATTTTAACTCCATCATGGAATTAGATGACATGATTGGCTCTGTTGTGAGATTGGCTGAAATTCAGCCTATGAGAGAGTGCATGGATTACTATCAGTTGAGCACTTTGAAAACTGTAGGGAGGCACTTTACATGGACCAATAAGCAAGATGGAAGGGATATAGTCTTTACAAGGATTGATAGGGTGTTATCCAATCACAAATGGGATGACATCTATGAGTCAACTGAGGCAATGTATCTCCCTGAGGGGGATTTTGATCATTGTCCTATGGTTCTTGTTAGTCACTCTCAGAATCACCAGAGTAGACCATTTAGATTTTATAACATGTGGACAAATGCTGATTCTTTCATTCCCCTAGTTACTGAGAACTGGAATAAAAATGTCCATGGTTGCCCCATGTTTAGGGTGATTCAAAGACTGAAATGGCTGAAAAATGATCTTAAAGAGCTGAACAAGCAAGGTTACAGTGAGGTGGAACATCAACAACTTCTGGAAATTCAAGAGATTACATGATAACCCTGGTGATCCCTTGCTAGCTACAGAAGAGAAATTGGCTGCTACTGCTTACAAAACTTCCTATGCTAATTATATCTCTTTCCTTCAGCAGTCAGCCAAAATGCACTGGTTGGAAAAGGGGGATGAGAATTCTAGAGCTTTTCATCAAAGTGTGAAGCAGAGAAGGAAACAGAACAAGATTTATTCCCTCCAGTCTGACAGTGGAGAGTGGTTAACTGATATGAGTGACATTCAAACTACATTCTTGACTTTCTATGAGGCTCTTTTTGGAATGAAAATGGAGGCAAGCACACCTGTTAATCCTGTCATTGTAGACCAAGGCCCAAGACTGAATCAAGATCACATGAAGCTTCTAAATAGTAGCTACACCCCTGCTGAAATCAAGAAAGTGTTGGAGGCTATCCCTAGTAACAAAGCTCCAGGGCTGGATGGTTACAATAACCACTTTTACAAGACAGCTTGGCCAGTTATTCATGAGGATTTATGTGCAGCCATTATGGACTTTTTCAACACTGGTAAGATCCTCAAAGAAGTCAATGTCACTTTTATTACCCTTGTTCCTAAAGTCTGTGTTCCTACCTCTGCTGGTGACTTCAGATCCATTGCTTGCTGTTCAGTAATCTATAAATGCATTTCAAAGCTTCTGTGTGGGAAGCTAAACTCAATGCTGCCTGATATCATCTCCCATAACCAAGGTGCTTTAATCTCAGGAAGGTCAATTCTGCATAATGTATTGGTATGTCAGGATATTGTGAAGATGTACAGAAATAGCCAGAAATCACCTGTTGTTTGATGAAATTGGACCTGAAGAAAGCCTATGATACTGTTGAGTGGGGGTTTATAGAGGAAATCATGACTGAACTGGGTTTTCCTGCTCACTTCACTCATTTGGTGATAACTTGTCTCACTACCACTTAGTACTCCATTCTCATCAATGGAGTTCCTACTCCTCTTTTGCATCCCAAGAGAGGACTGAGGCAGGGTGACCCTCTTTCACCTCTTCTTTTCACCCTGTGCATGGAGTACTTCTCCAGGGCTATGAAGGCTGTTACATGCCACCCTCTTTTCAGATATCACCTTAGATGTAAGCTGCTTCATCTGAACCACCTTTGCTTTGCAGATGACCTACTTATGTTCTGCAAAGGTGACCCAAAGGTGGTTCAACTGATGTTAGATGGGTTTGATACCTTCTCCAAGTCCATTGGTTTAACAGTGAATCCCTCCAAATCAACTATTTACTACTGTGGGTTGAATGATGTCATTAAGTCCACTATCAGTTCCTTATCTGGTTTCCCAACTGGTACCCTCCCATTCAGATATCTAGGGGTCCCAATCAGCCCTTGGAAGCTAAAAGGGAGTGAATGTGACATTATGCTAGATAAAATGGTGGCAAGAATAAAAGTTTGGAGCTCAAGGAACCTCTCCTTTGCTGGCAGGGTTCAGTTGGTGAATTCAGTTCTTATGAGTATTTGTGTCTATTGGGCTCAAATCTTTATTTTCCCCAAGTCTATTCTGAAAAAGATTAATGCCATTTGTAGAAGTTTCCTGTGGTTTGGGAACTATGAAGATAGTAGGCCTAGCCCTGTGGCTTGGGACAAACTCTATCAGTCTAAGAAACGTGGAGGGATTGGTTTCAGAAACATTGTGTTATGGAACCAAGCTGCTATTGGCAAACAAGCTTGGTCTATAGCTTAGAAACAGGACAACCTATGGGTAAAGTGGATCCATGCCCTTTATGTGAAAGATGAAGACTGGTCTCAGTTCATTGCTTCCAATTATGCAAGTTGGGCTGTTAGACTGGTATGTTTGGTGAAGAACAAGTGTTCTGAAAAGCTTCTTTCTTCTGATTGGTTGGTTAAAAACAAATACTCTATCAAGGAGATGTACTCTAAACTCTGTGATGCTCCACCTAAAGTACACTGGCACAAACAGGTGTGGAATAGATTCTCTGTTCCTAAACACAGGTTCATCCTGTGGCTTTCTATGTTGGACAGATTGAAAACAAAGGCTAGACTTTTCAATGTGGGGGTCTGTCTGGATAACTTATGTCCAATATGTGGTGTGCATGAGGAAACTGCAATGCACTTGCTCTACAAATGTAGATTCAGTTCTGACTGCAAGGATGGTATCTTGCATTGGTTAAACATCAGTCACAGGGGAGATTCTCTGGTTGTTCTCCTTAGGTGGATCAAGAAGAACTGTAAGGGGGATTTTAGGAGGAAGGTTAGCTACACTGCAATAGCTTCTCTCACCTATCATGTCTGGAAAACAAGAAATAGTGCAGTTTGGGATCACCTTGTCCCTTCTGTTGCTCACACTGTGAACCTGATCAAGTAGGAAGTAAGATTGAGAATCCCTAACATCATCAGTGAGAAAGTCAAGTCCCATGATAGGAACTGGTTCTTTGCTTTGTAAAGTGCCTTTTGCTTTGTTTGTTTCAGACTGGTTGTAGTCTGTCTAGTTTGCTTTGGTGTGAGCTGGTTGCTTGTTGGCTTCCTTCACCCTTAGCCTGTTTATAATCCTGTTTGTGGTTTAATATATATATCTCTCACTTGCTTGCCAAACAAAAAATTGAAATTAATTTATAAAAATACTTTATAAATACAACGAAATGCTTTATAAATATAATAATATATAAATTATAGAAAAACACGAGGTATTACAGTCTACCCTCCTTAAAAGAAGTTTCGTCCCAAAACTTGGGCATGGAAATCACAACTTTAGACTAGACTTGAGACTATTATGAGACTTTAGTGCGTTTTCTTTGTAAAAAGTTTTAGTTGTTGTACTCTTTAAGTAATTCAACATAACAATAAACAGTGAAACTTCACTGGAAACAACGATTAAAGCATATCTTAAAGGATAAATTAGGTAAATAAGGTAAAAAACGCGAAATTCTACCGCACTCTACCCCCCTTAAAAGAAACGAGTTACGGCCCCGTAACTCAACTAACCTCGGGAAAAATCTCGGGATATTTCTTTCTCATTTCTTCCTCCGCCTCCCAGGTAGCTTCCTCAGATTCTTGGTTAGACCACAATACTTTAACAATCTTAACATCCTTAGTCCGTGTACTACGCACTTTACTATCAAGGATTTTGACAGGTCTTTCCTCAAATGTCAAACTTTGGTCTAACTCTATGGTCTCCGGTTGCAGTACATGAGACTTATCCGGGACATACTTTCTCAACTGAGATACATGAAACACATTGTGCACTCTATGCAAGTCCATGGGCAAGGCTAATCTATATGCTACCTTCCCTATCCGTTCTAGGATCTCATATGGGCCTATATACTTTGGGCTAAGCTTTCCTTTCTTCCCAAATCTCATCACGCCTTTCATTGGTGAAACCTTAAGCAATACTTTGTCACCTATTTGGAACTCTCATCCCTACGCTTTAAATCTGCGTAGCTCTTTTGGCGATCTTGCGGGGCTTGGATTTTGGATTGAATATTCCTAATCTGATTCATAGTGTCCTCAATCATCTGGGGACCTAGTACGACAGTTTCACTAATGTCACTCCAACATAAGGGACTTCTGCATTTTTGTCCATACAGGGCTTCAAATGGTGTCATTCCAATATTGGCATGATAGCTATTGTTGTATGAAAACTCAATTAGATCTAGGCTATCTTCCCATCCACGTTGAAAATCAATCACACAAGCTCTTAGCATATCCTCTAAGGTTTGAATAGTCCTTTCGGTTTGTCCATCTGTGGCTGGGTGGAATGCTATACTCATTTTCAATGTGGTACCAAAGTTCTTCTGCACACTTTTCCAGAAATTCGAAAGGAACCTAGAGTCTATATCTGATACGATATCCTTAGGAACTCCATGTAATCTCACTACATGTTTGATGTAAGCTTTGGCAAGTTGTTCCATTTTCCAGGTTTCTTTCGTTGGTATGAACACTGCCGACTTAGTCAACCTATCCACCACTACCCAAATGGTGTCATTTCCACTTTTCGACTTGGGTAAACAAGTGACAAAGTCCATTGAGATACAGTTCCACTTCCAACTCGGAATCTCTAAAGGTTGGACCTTCCCTGGAGGTCTCCTATGCTCAATATTAACTTTCTGACAAGTCAAACACCTTGCCACAAATTCAGCCACTTCATTTTTCGTCCTTGGCCACCAATAGACCTTCTTCAGATCCTTATACAGCTTGTCACCTCCCGGGTGAACAGAATATGGCGTATTATGACCTTCTCTCATCAACTTTTCCTTTAGTTCACCACACTTTTAAGGTACAAACCATCGCCCTTTATACCTCAAGCTTCCATCTTCGTGGATCTTAAAATCAATCTCCTTTCCTTGCGAAATCTTTTCCTTGATTCGCTCTAACTTAACATCACCAGCCTGATTCTCCCTGATTTCATCAAATACCGACGACTAGATGGTTAAGGCATTCATCATACCCTCAAGGCATTCTCCACTCACTATTTCTAAATTCAATCGCTGCATGTCCTTACACAGCTCGTTAGCAACTACTAACGCATTCACACTATGGCTTGATTTCCTACTCAAGGCATCTGCGACTACATTGGCTTTTCCTTCATGGTATTTGATGTGGGCTTGAATATCTCCACCATAAGGCCCAAGAAGCTAAACGACAAGTACATGCCACTCCAGGCAAACCATGGGTCCAAGGCCTGGAAGTTGGCTCAGACCTTGGTACCTAAACGAAACAAGAGCAAAAGTCTTAATTCGGAAGCCCACCTTCGTTGGCAGACATGTCCAAATTGTAAGAGGCCCATCCATGTTTTCCCAAGGACACGTGTCCTAAATCCCCAGTGGGCAACACATCCCACGGCTAGGGTTGGGGGATCAATTCCCAAGAAACCCTAGCCCTATAAATAGCTCAGATCCCAAGGTAAGGGAAAATTAATTCATTCTCACCTACCTATAAACTATTCCTGCTCTGCATTCTCTCTAAAATTACTTCTCTCTCTAGCCAATACTTACTTAAGCATCGGAGGGAATATTCCTACGGGAATATTCTTGTTTTGCAGGTTGCCAAAAGTTCGTGCTAGCTCATACCTGATACCTCTGAGGAACGCGTGACACGTCTTCACCGTAAAAGATCCCACAACATTTGGCGCCGTCTGTGGGGAGGTATAGTATCATGGCCGAACAACAATCTGAGGAAAGCGAGGAAAGAGCACGGTCTGCTACCAACGGAGGGCAGCTCCCTGTTAAAAACAAGACTAGCAATCATTGTGGGCCCGCAACCAGCCGACCGGCCTCCGCGAGGTCCCTGCGGTACTTGTTGAACGATCTCCATCAGAACATTGCGGATGAATGGCAAGAGGGATTTCAGCACGTCCTCCAAGAAGAAATCACCAGATCCTTCAGCAAAGCCAACCCGGTGCAGGGTAGCGACAGAGTGGTGGAACTAGTAGCAGATGACCATGATCCACCCCGGAAGGAACAGCGTCCGGAGGAAGAAAGTCAGCATGTAAGAGAAGAGCGTCCGGGAAGGCGGACGAGCCTACCTTCACGACAGACAACTTGCGAATATCAGGATTGTCACTCCCCCAGGACTTCTAGAAGGCGGCATGTGAACCTCACCTGGGAAAAAAGTGGTCGAGGCACTGAAGTAAAAAGGAAACGAAGGAAGCCGTCAGCAGGACACTTGTTTATATTCAACACGGCACTTGAAGATATTCTCTTGGCTGAGGGACGGAATCTGGGAATAGAGCAGCGGTCCCCAAGACGTCCGGCTGCCTCAAAGCAAAAAGCCCCGTTCTGTGCTTTTCACAGAGAAGAGGGGCACGACACTCAAAGCTGTCGGATGTTGAGAAAGATACTGAATGGCTACGCGGCTAAAGGATACCTACGTCGGTACCTCCGTTTGGCAGATGAAAGCGAGGAGTCGAGTCTCTCCACCAATAACAACAGTTATTCAGACGAAGGATTCGTGGCAGTGATATCAGGAGGGATTGCGGCAGGAGAACCGTCGAAGGAAGGACGGCAATCAGGTTTGTCTTATCTCTGGTACGCGCAAATGGATTTACCTCTTGTGGAAATTTCCAAAGACGATTAACGAAAGGCGGCAGCACCATATGATGATGATCCTTTGGTCCTGGAAATTAAGGTGGCTAACCTCAGAGTGAAAAGGGTACTGGTAGGCACGGGGAGCTCGTCCGACATAATCAGTTTGCAATGCCTGCATAAATTGAAGTATGATGCCAGAACAATAGAAAAAGTGTTCAGGCCCTTAGTAGGATTTGGGGGAAGTATCGTCCGCCCCATTGGCTCCATCCTGCTTCCTGTCTCCATTGGCACCCCTCCTGTGACCAAAGAACGTGTCATTCAATTTACGATTGTAGCAAGCCTCACCGCGTTTAATATCATACTCGCCCGTCCAGCACTCAATGACCTAAAAGCCGTAATTTTCCCCCATCTACTGTTAGTTAAGTTTTTGGGAAGCAATGGACGCATTGGAGCCCTCTATGGAAACCAACAACTAGCCAAATATTGTTACCTGCCAACGTTGGAAACGGCAGCATGGGGGGTTTCTCCGAAGAAAAACGAACAATTGAAACCACTTAAAAGCCAGCGTAAACTCAGAGAGACACCTATGGCACATAGTGCGGACAAACGTCCTGAGATAGTGGGAGCACACTATGATATAGTCCTAGACCTAATGGACCCGTCTCGAACAGTTTCCATTGGAATTCCGCCTGACGACCCCATGGCAGCAGACTGGTACAACTGCTAAGAGAATATAAAGAAATATTCGCCTTCACGGTGGAAGAGATGCCAGGCATTGATCCGGCAGTAGCCGTGCGCAAACTGAACGTAGATAGTGCTATGAAACCAGTACGACAGAAGAAAAGGAATCATGGAGAGGCAAGAAATTTAGCCGCCGCCGCTGAAGTGCAAAAATTGATGGACGCAGGCTTCATACGTCCTTGTCAGTATCCAGACTGGGTAGCTAATGTAGTACTAGTGCCCAAGCGCAATTGGACGTGGAGGATGTGCGTCGACTATACAGATTTAAATAAAGCCTTCCCGAAAGACAGCTTTCCATTGTCAAAGATAGATCGCCTCGTTAATTCAGCGGCGGGGCACGCCATGATGAGCTTTATGGACGCCTACTCTGGATTTCATCAGATCCCCTTATGGCCCGAAGACCAGGAAAAGACATCATTTGTCAAAGAGCAAGGTCTGTACTGTTACAAGGTAATGCCGCTCGGCTTGAAAAATGCACCAGCTACCTTTCAACGCTTGGTGAACACAGTTTTTGCAAAACAGCTGGGGAGGAACATAGAAGCCTATATTGATGATATGATTGTAAAAAGCGACAAAGGACGGATCACCTCGGCGCTTTGCGAGAGACCTTCGAGACCCTTAGGGCTTACCAAATGAGACTCAATCCAAAGAAATGCATTTTCGGAGTCACTTCTGGCAAGTTCCTCGGTTTTCTAATTGACGAGAGGGGTATTGAGGCCAATCCTGACAAGGTACAAGCAATCGTTACTATGACGTGCCTAAAGACAGTTAAAAATGTACAACGCTTGACTGGTTGCCTTGCCGCCTTGGGACGATTTTTGTCTAGAGCTGGAGATAAGTGTCATTACTTCTTCAGTACCATCAAAAAGGGGACCCAGTTCGAATGGACGCCACAGGCAGAGGACGCTCTCCTTCGTTTGAAAGAGCATCTGCACACTCTGCCGCGGCTAGTCAGCCCTCTCCCAGGAGAAGTTCTATGCCTCTATCTTGCCATCTCAGACTATGCTTTAAGCGCCGTCTTACTTACAGAGAGGGAGGGAATACAACTACCCGTCTACTTCGTCAGCCACATGCTACAGAACGCCGAGCTTAAATACCCAACTGTTGAAAAATTCGATTTCGCTTTGTTCTTGGCTAGCAAGAAGCTTCGCCCTTACTTCTTGGCCCATCGACTGATAGTATACACAGATCAACCTCTGAAACGGCCATTTACCAACCTGGAAGCGTCCGGGAGAATGCTCAATTGGGCAATTGAACTTAATGCATTTGATATTTCATATGAGCCGCGAAAGGCCATAAAGGGGCAGGGCTTTGCTGACTTTATTGCGGAAATGACTAGGCCAGTCCACTTGAAAAATGAAAAGACCCAATGGGTAGTCCATGTGGATGGTTCCGCCACCCAAAATGGGTGTGGAGCCTTAAGGAAATAATGCCCTTGGTCCAAGTATGCATTCAATGCTAAGTCTAATAAATGCAGTTCAGTATTAATTATACAAGTTAATGATTCAGTGAGATCAAGTGAACTGTATGCCTAGCTAGAGGTCGCTTCAGTTCAAGTGGAATTAATAATATTAATCCACAGCTTACTCTTGACTGAACCCGTAGGGTCAAGCAAATAGTACGTGAACGGATCAAGTATTTAATGGAATTAAATACTCCATTTATGAATATTCGGAATCGACAGATCTCGGTTCCAGTGGGAGCTGAAATCGTCAAAAGGAAAATTATGGATACTCCGGAAACGATGATATTGCCGGAAACGGAAATATGGATCGTACCGGAAATATAAATATTATCCAAGTCGTAGATGTTGCCGGAAACGGAAACATGGTACGTATCGAAAAACATTATCGGAAGTGAAAATATTGCCTGAATCGGAAATATTGCCGGAAACAGAAATATTGTCAGAATCAGAAATATTATCGGAATCGGAAAATAATTCCGGATCAGAAAAATATTAAATATTTGTTCGAAACGGAAGTTAATTCTAGAATCGGAAATGTTAAATATTGTTCGAATCGGAAATGAATTCCGGAATCGAAAAATTAATCGGAAGCGCGTCGTACGAAATAAGCATCAGACGAGCTTACTAGACGAAGGCCCAACACGAAGCCAGGCCCACGCCTAGCAAGCCCAGCGCGCAACACAGCAAGCCAAAGGCACGCAAGGCCCAGCGCAAGGCCTGGCCCAGCGCGCCATGGCTGCGAGCAACGCGGGCTGCGAAGCAGCGCATGGGCTACAAGGACGCGTGTGGGATGTGAGCCTGTGATGGGCTTCTCGCGCGCGCGGGCATGGCCTGCTCGCTTGTGGGCCGTGCTCGTGTGCGTGTTGGAGTTTGTGCATACATCGAATCCTTAAGCGATTAGGATTAGATTAAAAGATTAATTTTCTAAGTTACTAGTTTTAAGTAAACTCTAATTCTAATAGATTTAGAATACTTGAATCCTAGTAGACATCTAATTCCATTATTCCTACTCTATAAATATGTGATGGCATTCACAAATTTAAGAACACATAATTTCAATTATTCACCCTCCTTAAAACTAAGTCTAATATTTGCCTAAAATATTCGAACATATTCATAGAACCTTAGGTGCAATTCTAGTTATTTAAATCTAAGGCGGATCCGAACGTGCTGTGGACTATCTACGGAGGGACGACATTTGGAGTCCTAGGCTTGTTCTTGTTCGGTTCGGGCGCAGCTAGGGAGGGCACGCTACAAAGAGTATGTGTCCTAAATTATGCTAATTGTTATGTGGCAATTAATTTGGATTCCTGGCTTTATGATTTTTCCGCATGATTTATATTCAATTATATGTATCATAACCTAACAGTGGTATCACGAGCCTCTAATTAATTCCATAATAATTAGTTAACATGATTAAATTTTATAAATTTGCAATGAATTAAAGGGGTGATTAATTCGAAATTTTCAATTTTTGGTAATTAATTGCAAATTCATGCGATTATTTAATTATATGTTCACAGAATTTTCGGCAGTTTAGTCATAATGGTCGGAATCGTATAATTTTATAGTGTATTTCGCATGCAAACGACATTTTAAAATTTTGACTAAAATCATAGATTTGATGCCAAATCTAGAATTCCCAAATTCGAAGCCTAACTATGACTTTACGGAGGTTTTAGTTTTTCGAACGCAAAATTTGTAATTTTTAAGATGTTAAATTAAATATTTGCGATTCTTGTTTGTAAATCTTGAATTTTTGATTGACCTACTGTATATGTTTAACAAATTTATATGCCTAAGCTTGTTAATTATACAACCTAATTTGTAATTGTAATTAATTTGTTGAAATTCGAATAATTTAGAATTTGTTTTGATTTTCATAATTAATTGACAATTTTATTAGGTATCCATGATTAAAACTACCTTAAAAGTTGTTAAATTTGATAAATTTTAAATTTTTATGACCTAGATTTGAATCCAAGATAATCGGAAATTAACTAAATAATAAATTTTAGATTTATTGCCCTAAATTTATGAAATTAATATAATTTATTAATTTGTCTAAAAATTTGAATTAAAAAGTTTTAATTTTTATATAATTCGCTCATGAATTTTGCACGCACAAAGCAATGGACGCTACGTGTTACCCTTAAGGGGTGTTGTATAGTGCGGGCATGCGACGACGAGCAAGGGAGCTCGTCGCCCATGCGGTACGAATGCAGCGAGCAACGAGCGTGGCATGCGCGCAAGGCAATGGGCTGCCTGGGCGTGTGTGCTGCGAGCATGGGCGATGGGGTGATGGGGCAAGGCACAAGCGAAGAGGCAGGCGCGCGTGGGCAGCGAGGGTGTTAGGTTATGATACATATGACAATTCATAAATCATGCAGAAAAACCATTTAGCCAGGAATACATATTATTTACACATAATCATATAGCATAGTTTAGATGCATACTCTTTGTTGCGTGCCTTCCCTAGCTGCGCCCGAACCGAACAAGAACAAGTCTTTAGGACTCCAAGTGTCGTCCCTCCGTAGATAGTCCACAGCACGTCCGGATCCGCCTTAAGATTGACCAACTAGAATCGCCCCTAAGGTACTATAAATTTTCGGCACTTTTGAGCAAGATGTGTGACTGAATTTTTCTCTCAAAAACTCACTTCGAATACTTGAATAACTCGTTATAAATTGTGAACCCAGGCCACATATTTATAGGGGTATGGAAAGAGAATTGGAATCCTATTAGGATACGAATTAATTAAATTAGAATTATAATAAAACTCTTATTTAATTAATTTATCAAATAGAATTAGGAATTTAATCATTAAACGAATTCTGCACGTTTTAGGTTTCGTATGCGAACACAAACACTTACGCGAGCATGACCCGCAAGCGTGCAGGCCATGCCCGCGCATAGCCCACACGGCCGCACGGCCCACGCGAGCTACAAGCCCACGCGAGCTGCAGCAATGCTCGCAGCCCACTGCTCGCAGCTGCGCGCGCTGCCACGGCCTGCTGGGCCTGGCCTTGCGCTGGGCCTGGCGTGGCCTTGGCTATTCGTGTGGCGCGCTTGGCTTGCTGGGCGATGGCCTGGCTTCGTGCTGGGCCCTCGTCCGGCAGGCCTCGTCCGATGCTTATTCGTACGATGCGCTTCTGATTAAATTCCCGATTCCGGAATATATTTCCGATACGAACAATATTTAATATTTTCGATTCCGGAATTAATTTCCGTTTCGAACAAATATTTAATATTTCCGTTTCCGGAATTATTTTCCGATTCCGATAATATTTCCGATTCTGACAATATTTCCGTTTCCGGCAATATTTCCGATTCCGGCAATATTTCTATTTCCGATAATATTTCCCGATACGTACCATGTTTCCGTTTCCGGCAACATCTACGACTTGGATAATATTTATATTTCCGATACGATCCATATTTCCGTGTCCGGCAATATCATCGTTTCCGGAGTATTCATTTCTTGCCTGTGACGATCTCAGCTCCCACTGAAACCAAGATCCGTCGATTCCGAATATCCATAGTTGGAGTATTTAATGCCATTAAATACTTGATCCGTTTACGTACTATTTGTGTGACCCTACGGGTTCAGTCAAGAGTAAGCTGTGGATTAATATCATTAATTCCACTTGAACTGAAGCGGCCTCTAGCTAGGCATTCAGCTCACTTGATCTCACTGAATTATTAACTTGTTAATTAATACTGAACCGCATTTATTAGACTTAACATAGAATGCATACTTGGACCAAGGACATTATTTCCTTCAGTCTCCCACTTGTCCTTAGGGACAAGTGTGCATTTCCTAATTCCTTTGTCGCTCGATGCTTGCTCTTGAACATAAGATAAGAGTTGTCATCCTTATTATGTCCAGAGGTGTTCCTCGGTTTCAGAGTTCAACTGATCAAATAAACAGATAATCATAGCCTATGATTCATCCGAGCACGGCCATGCATTTCACAGTTTCTAGCTCTCCGAGTGGCCTTGTACAACTTTTAAGCATCTCATCCCGATTTATGGGAGGACAATCCCAATCTTGTGATCTTGAGATTAGACTTCGTTTGATAGGTGATTACCTGAGCGTTGCCTTTATAGCCTCCTTTTACGGTGCGACGGTTGGTCAACGTCAAAGCAACCAGTTCTCAAACAAGTAATCTCAAATCACTCAGGTATTGAGGATTTAGTGTCTAATAATTTTAATGAAATTTACTTATGACAGATTTTCATCTCTTACAGTAAAGTTTCATAGGTCTTGTCCGATACTAGTCTTCCCAAAGTAAGTATCTATGCAAATGATTATGACATTGCCATGTCCACATAGTTCAAGAAACAGAACTACTAGTCATCTTGCATTCTAATCGTCTAACGTTTTCTATGCGTCCAATTTTATAGAAAACTCCGACTAGGGACCATTTTCAACCTTTGACATTCAAGTTCACTTGATAGACATTTCTTAGTCACAGGACTGGTGCTGACAGTCTATCTTGAATATATCGTCAAATTGAAGGGACTCATCATTTAATACCAAACCAAGATTAAATGGAATATGAAAATACATTTCATATATGATAAATGTTCAACCCCTAATGTCTTACAACCATGGGCCTCAAACCCATCTTTAAAACAATTCATGGAATTCAAAGCTATGCTTGATTTCCAGTGCCACAATGTGAGTGTTGTTTCTCACTTGTTGCATAGGTTTAGTTATCATGCTTTGCTAATCTTAATATCCTTTTTCATCGAATGTTCTTCGAGATATGATGATAAGATCTTTTGAGTTTGTTTATTATGTGATCTAGTCTTTCTTACTTCGATAGTGGTTCTACGCATTTTGCAATGAAGAGCCATCAAGTTAGCAGACATGTGATCCACCCAAGTTCAATGAAGAACTCATTAATATAAACAACTCTGTTTTATTGCTTCTTAGGCAATAAGTACTTCTACTTCAACTGTATAGGTTGCTAGTGATGCTTTGGTTTGGTTTTACTTATCCAAGCAGTTCACAGACATGTGGAAGACTTTCCAGCTGTATCTTAGAACATAGAAATTAATATTTTAATTTCCCACGCAACAACTCATGGTCTCCAATCCATGTTGCCATTTCAAAACACGATGCTCTATAGCTCGTCCTTATCAATGGTTAACTCCAAGGGAATCTTGCTTGATCCTTTGCCAGTGTTTATGCGTGTAGCATCAATATTTAGCATATCTTTATTTCCTTGAATCAAGAACTATTCCTATGTACCATTTCAAGTACCATAAGTATTCTTGATCTCAATCTAGTTGATCTTCACTTAGATCAATAGAGGTTGGTATATGTTCGTCATGCCTAAAGTCATACGATACGTTTTTGGCGATCCTCATATTATATCATACATGATAAATTCTTTTGCAGAATATTTCCCAATTGAATTCTATTCAGGTAACTTTAGCTTATCTAGTTTCAGTAGATACTAAATTCAGCTAAATTCTTTGACATATAATATAGGTTAAGAATCTCATTTAGACTCTTTGATGTTTAACTTAGTAAATGCTTATACATAGTTCAAACATCCTTTACTTAGATTTATTCACATGGGTCGAATATCTCCAATGGAGACTTTCGTGTTTGATTTAGTAAATGCCATTACTTAATCTAAAACAATATTATAAGATCTTTGTAAATAGATCTTAATACCCAATATGTACTAAGTTTCGCCATGGTCCATTATTGATGAATAATTTCAAATCTAAGTCATTAGCATTTGAATGTTATTTCACAATAGAGAGATATGTGTGTGATACACATAGGACCAAATAAGTTTTTATGTACTCCCACTAAACTTCTTATACATCTATAAGAATCATGTATATTTTATGAAACTAAAATGCTTATTAGCTTCACTTAAAATACAGTTCCAATTCCCAATTGCTTGCTTAAATCTGTACTTAGATTTTATAAGCTAGCTTTCCTTTTCAAGCATTTATTTGGATCCACAAATTCTATGACATACCATGTACATATTATATTCCAACATTTTGATTGAGGAATACGTTTTGTCATCCAATTGCTATATGTACCAATATGCAATCATTGCTTGAATTATAGACTTAAGCATTACGATTTTGCATGAGGTTTCAACACAATCCATGCCATGAATTTGCTTGTAACCTTTAGCAACTAATCTCGCTTTGTGTGTGAACACAATTTCATGTTTGATGGTTTTTATCCTTAAAACAAACTTGCAACCAATAGGTGTGAACCTATTCTTGCAAATCAACAAAATTTCAATTTTGTCATCAAAACATTGAGTATGTTTTATGGCCTT
The DNA here is from genome assembly GCF_020520425.1 of Spinacia oleracea. Classification (NCBI taxonomy): domain Eukaryota; kingdom Viridiplantae; phylum Streptophyta; class Magnoliopsida; order Caryophyllales; family Amaranthaceae; genus Spinacia; species Spinacia oleracea. Next base: position 66,134,211 of record NC_079490.1, on the reverse strand, counting down.
TAACCAATTAAACATATAGTCTATATATGGCCTCTAACCATTTTAGGGAATCTATATTTCGTCATAGCTTTCTTACAAGTCACAAACTCATTAATCTATATGATAATAGTTTGACTGCAAGTTGTAGGTTTCTTCACTATTTAATAGAAGAATCTCATAGTTTCATTGACCTGATCTCTATGTTTCTTCACTATCTAATAGAAGAATCTCATAGTTTCAGTGACTTGAATTCTATGCCTACTTGGATATAGAACATCAAAGAATAGAATATCAACAGGCACTTTGAGAGTCCTTTGAATATTCTATTCTCTTTGAAGCACTTGTAAAGTCTTCTAAGAGATGTCTATTCTTTAAAGCCACTTCTAAAGTCCTTAAAGAATAAGTTCGGATTTTCTGAAGCACTTCGAAAAGCCTCCGGAATGTCCGTTTATGTTTGTTGTTCGCCTCGAAGACTTTCGAGGTCTATTTTCTCCCACTTGTCATTTTGGAAACGAATCTCCAAAAGGACATTATTTCGAGCAAACAAACATTATGTTCTCAAAAATTCGTGGTAGAAACAATACCCTTGTGTCTCATTTGAATAAATCATAATGAAACATATATCTATACTTGGGCCTTAGTTTGTTGAATAACAAACACTAAGCTCCCACTGAGTTTAGGAACTCTTTAGATATATATAATTGAAAAGATATCCTGAAATTACTTTTCAATAGCTTTGACGAATTTGGTTTAGTTTGGTGGTAGTTGAGCATTTTGTTTTAGAAATTATAGGAAAAGTCTTTATGATTCATCATTGATCGAATCAAGTACTAATTGACTTCGATTATTCCAACTACGATATGCCATATCTTATGGACCTAGATTGTGAAATTACAACACACAATCATTGATGATCATATTTGGTCTCAAGTAATCATCAACATGATCTAACCTAGATCTTTATGATTTCTTGCCAAGTGGATTTTACACTTCTGAATCTTGGAACTACCCAAACAGATTCAACTTATATCACATTTGAGTCAATAAACCTATATTCACTCAAATCCATGTGAAATAATAAAGTCATAAAATCTTTCTTTAGCTTTGAACTCTATCGTCTAGGCGTTCTAACAATAGTTCATATCTTTTGTTACTTTCAACAAGTAAGACTAGCTTGTCTTAAGTTGATCTAGAAATCAACCAACTTTCAAAAGTCCATTAAAATAGAGCTTTTGAATGTTAACTTGTTGATATGGTCTAAGCAACAATGCCAAAGATTAGTGGAACTCAAATCAAGGGGTTGATTTGAACCTAGTAAAGTTCTTTAAAGAGTTGTTTGTTTTAATCAAGCATATTGACTCATCCCGTAAATGACCATTTCATTCAAATAAACAAACAAACAAGCATTGTTTTTTGTTCTTCTGAATGTGAGTCTTTCTGTGTTTGAAGCAGAAATTTAGGTATGCTGATTATGGAACAAAATAGCCATTTAGTTCCAGCCTTTGAAAGGACTTAAAACAAACTAGATGACCCTACAACTAATGTAGCATTGCCATGCTTCATTTCCACTTGTAGGTCATTAGTGTATCCTAGCTTCCATTGTTTGAGTTATTACCGAAGTAAGAACCTCAAGCGGTATATGATACCAAGGAAGTTTGATTGCTAGGTCACTTCTCTTTAAACATAAACTTATAGGTAGAAACGGAATCGTAAATTCCTTTCATTTGTTCCTCGTTTTCCTATTTCTTGTACCCTTTCTTATAGTCTTAAGAATTGAATTCTTTAGTGTTGACTTTTATACTTTGTTAGACATGTCCAATGTCACCCCAACAAGGTTCTTACCATTTAATTTATGTTGAATATTTTGTTTCAACTAGATGATCTTACCAGAAGCTTCTAAAGTTCTCTAAGCATCGATCTATTCGAATGTCTAGGGACTAGACTCATTCGAGAAATAAATGGACAAAGATATTAGGTTGTTAACCATTGGTAAAGCTGAGTGTTTAAACTCAATGCTTTATGATCTCAAAACTACATTGTATTTTGAATTCACAAGCACCAATCGGTTTGCCATTCGACTTTGATACTCGAAAACAACCATAAAATTCGCTAAAAGAAACGTACATTTTAAATTGCTCATTTTCTCTCATATCCGTGAATCGTTCTTGGATTCACTACCAATCGAGGAAATTTACTGTTACCTTTCTAAAAGGATTTATTGCAGTGTAAGATATTTAATTATGAACAATAATTAAAACATACATTGAAGCATGCAAAGTCTAAACATTTATCATGAATAATAACTTGAAAATGAAAGCAATCATGCAATTTAAACAAGTCATTAGCATTTTATTCGAATTATGTGTTCCGGCAGGTGTGAATAAAATGATTCCAAGACCCTAAAACCATTGAAGAATTAAGCACAGTTTGTCGACTCAATTCTAAAACATTTTAGGTAAGGAAAAGCCTTTTGCTAATAGTCTAGAAACTACTCTTGGTTGATAGGTACGTCTAAGAACTTATTAGGTAAACCTATCGATTTTGCCACGACATAAAAGGACTCCTTACTTATATCGTTGAGTTTCACCAAAACTAACATGTACTCACAATTATTTGTGTACCTTGCCCCTTTAGGACCAATAAGTAACACCTCGCTGAGCGAAAACTATTACTAGATTGATGTAAAGGATATCCAAGCAAGTGTATATTTTGGCATGGCACCTTATAACTCAATTTTTAAGTTTGGAACTTAAGGCTCTTACTATGTTGGTTAGATTTTAAGTGAACTAAAATCCTTAATCATGCAACATAATCAAGCCACAATCTTATGCATAATTAAGACATATTTAAAGCAATAAATAACTTAAAGCATGCATAAGATAAAAGTGATCTAGTATGGCCCGACTTCATCTTGAAGCTTTGACTTCAAAGTCCGTCTTGAAAATCTCCGTGGGAGGCACCATTTTCTTCAAATAGGATAAGCTATAATTAAAACTAATTACAACTATTTGATGGTACGCAGACCATATTTGAATTGAAAAACAACTTTGGTACTTTAGACCAATTACATTCAAATTAATGGTACGCAGACCATATTTTCTATCCTATTTGGGCCATACTAGTCACTTCATAACCTGAAAAACAGTACATATACAATATATACCATTCACCCATTCATTATCATGAATGGCCCACATAGCTGGTTAGTAAAACACATTATGCATCACGTAAACATTTGCAGCAATTAATCAAGGGCACCAATAATCTACCAATTATTCAGTCCTTATTAATTCTAATCAAGTTGTTTTAACCTTAAGGATTCGTAGACCTAATCAAGAGTTTATGACTAAAAAGCGCTCCCACTTAAATCAATAAATTCATATGCTTTACTAATTTTAAACATAAAAATGTATTTCAAGTCTAACCGGAAACATACAAATTTAATTAAAATTTAAAGCCCATATAAATTTATAATTGAATCCAAAAATTTTAATTTGATTTCAGTCGTATTTAAATTAATTCATGATTTTAATTTTAGTAAAATAATTAGAATAAATAAAATTTATTATAATTACAATATTCAAAATTAAAATCCAAGAAAATAATTTAAATTATTAATTTTAAAATTAATTAAAATTACGTAAACTGAAAATTTCAAATTAAACCTTCAAAACGATCTAATCGTAATGCAAACACCCTACGCATCGCACGCCCATGGGCCACACGCACACAGCCATCGCTGGCCATGTGCGCGCAGCCCATGCGCTCGTCGCATAGCTGCTGCATCTACCCATCGCAAGCCATCGCACAAGTTGGTGCTCGCTGCGCGCGCGCCAGCGCTCGATGCACGCGAGCCATCGCTCGCTGTGCGCGCTCGCCAGCGCTTGCTGCGCGCGCTCCCCTGCTCGATGCACGCGAGCCATCGCTCGCTGTGCGCGAGCAATTGCTCGCTGCGCGCGGTCGACGCTGGGCGCAGCGCTCGTGGCACGCGGGCTTGCGCTCGCTGCGCGCGAGGCAGTGCGCGTTGTGGCGCAGCTCGCTTGCTGCCCACACGCGACTGCCGTGCCTTGCCTTCGCCCATGCCCATTCGTCCATAGCTCGTGGCCCACGACACAAGGCAGGGCTGCTGCCTTGTGCTCGTGCACCATGCCCTTGCTCATTGCATTCGTGCCGCACGGGCGACGAGCTCCCTTGCTCGTCGTCGCATGCCCGCACTATACAACACCCCTTAAGGGTAACACGAAGCGTCCATTGCTTTGTGCGTGCAAGTTATATGAACGAATCGCATAAAAATTTAAAATTTATATTTAAAATTAATGACAAATTAATAAATTAATATTAATTTCATAATTTTAGGGCGAAAAAATCGAAAATTTATTATCCAATTGATTTCCGATTATCATGGATTCAAGCCTAGGTCATAAAAATTTAAAATTTATCATAAATTTACAATTTTTATGGTGGTTTTTAATCATAGGTTTCTAATTAAATTATAATTAATTATGAAAATCAAATTAATTCTAAATTATTCTAATTTTCAACTAATTAATCATAATTACAAATTAGATTGCATAATTAACAAGGCTAGGCATTCAAACTTGTTAAACATATACAGTAGGTCAATCAAAAATTCAAGATTTATCAACAAGAATCGCAAATATTTAATTTAACATCTTAAATTTACGAAATTTTTCATTCGAAAAACTAAAACCTTCGAAAAGTCATAGTTAGGCTTCGAATTTGAGAATTCTGGGTTCGGCAGAAAAACACTATTTTTGTCAAAATTTTTAGAATGCCTTTTACATGCGGAATTGACACAAAAATCACTCAATTCGGATGAGTAACGAAGAAACTGCCGAAAAACTGCGTAAGTATAATTAAATAAACGCAATTTGCAATTAATTAACAATTACGAAAATTAATCACCCCTTTTAATTCTTGCAAATTTGTAATATTTAACCATGTTCATGCAATTTGGATTATGAAAATAATAAGAGGCTCGTGATACCACTGTTAGGTTATGATACATATGACAAATTCATAAATCATGCGGAAAAACCATTTAGCCAGGAATACATATTATTTACACATAATCATATAGCATAGTTTAGATGCATACTCTTTGTTGCGTGCCTTCCCTAGCTGCGCCCGAACCGAACAAGAACAAGTCTTTAGGACTCCAAGTGTCGTCCCTCCGTAGATAGTCCACAGCACGTCCGGATCCGCCTTAAGATTGACCAACTAGAATCGCCCCTAAGGTACTATAAATTTTCGGCACTTTCGAGCAAGATGTGTGACTGAATTTTTCTCTCAAAAACTCACTTTGAATACTTGAATAACTCGTTATAAATTGTGAACCCAGGCCACATATTTATAGGGGTATGGAAAGAGAATTGGAATCCTATTAGGATACGAATTAATTAAATTATAATTATAATAAAACTCTTATTTAATTAATTTATCAAATAGAATTAGGAATTTAATCATTAAACGAATTCTGCACGTTTTAGGTTTCGTATGCGAACACAAACACTTACGCGAGCATGACCCGCAAGCGTGCAGGCCATGCCGCGCACAGCCCACACGGCCGCACGGCCCACGCGAGCTACAAGCCCACGCGAGCTGCAGCAATGCTCGCAGCCCACTGCTCGCAGCTGCGCGCTGCCATGGCCTGCTGGGCCTGGCCTTGCGCTGGGCCTGGCGTGGCCTTGGCTGTTCGTGTGGCGCGCTTGGCTTGCTGGGCGATGGCCTGGCTTCGTGCTGGGCCCTCGTCCGGCAGGCCTCGTCCGATGCTTATTCGTACGATGCGCTTCTGATTAAATTCCCGATTCCGGAATATATTTCCGATACGAACAATATTTAATATTTTCGATTCCGGAATTAATTTCCGTTTCGAACAAATATTTAATATTTCCGTTTCCGGAATTATTTTTCGATTCCGATAATATTTCCGATTCTGACAATATTTCCGTTTCCGGCAATATTTCCGATTCCGGCAATATTTCTATTTCCGATAATATTTCCCGATACGTACCATGTTTCCGTTTCCGGCAACATCTACGACTTGGATAATATTTATATTTCCGATACGATCCATATTTCCGTTTCCGGCAATATCATCGTTTCCGGAGTATTCATTTCTTGCCTGTGACGATCTCAGCTCCCACTGAAACCAAGATCCGTCGATTCCGAATATCCATAGTTGGAGTATTTAATGCCATTAAATACTTGATCCGTTTACGTACTATTTGTGTGACCCTACGGGTTCAGTCAAGAGTAAGCTGTGGATTAATATCATTAATTCCACTTGAACTGAAGCGGCCTCTAGCTAGGCATTCAACTCACTTGATCTCACTGAATTATTAACTTGTTAATTAATACTGAACCGCATTTATTAGACTTAACATAGAATGCATACTTGGACCAAGGGCATTATTTCCTTCAGAGGGATGCTGCGCCACAGCGAGCGCTGCCTCGCCCAGCGAGCGCTGCTGCGCCACAGCGAGCGAGCTGCTGCTGCGCCTAGGCGTGGCTCGGCTTGCTGCGCTAGGCGTGGCTGCTGCTCGTGCCTTGCTATGCGATCAGTCGAGGGGAGTTGCTGCCTCGTGCACTCGACGGGGCATGGGCGCAAGCCCATGGCCTCGTCTTGATCCGATTGATGCACTTTGAATTTAATTTTGAATTTTCAGTCGGAAAACGATTTTAATTAATTTTAAAATTCGTAATTTAATTTTTTCTCGGAATTTAATTTTGAATAATCTAATTATTATAAATTTTATTTATACTAATTATTTTACTAAAATTAAAACCTTGATTAAATTTAAATTAATTAAATTAATAAACTGAAAATAAATTAAAGGATTCAATTAATAATTTATATGAGCTTTAAATTTTAATTAAATTTGTATGTTTCCGGTTAGACTAGGAAATACAATTTTATGTTTAAAATTAGTAAAGCATGTAAATTTATTGGTTTAAGTGGGAGCCTTTTAGTCATAAACTCTTGATTAGGTCTACATTCCTTTAAGGTTAAAACAAATTGATTAGAATTAATAAGGATTGAATAATTGGTAGATTATTGGTGGCCTTGATTAATTGCTGCAAATATTTATGTGATGCATAACATGTTCTACTAACCAGCTATGTGGGCCATTCATGATAATGAATGGGTGAATGGTATATATTGTATATGTATTGTTTTGCAGGTTATTGAAAAGTGACTAGTATGGCCCAAGTAGGATAGTAAATATGGTATGCGTACCATTAATTTGAATGTAATTGGTCTAAAGCACCAAATTTGTTTTTCAATTCAAATATGGTCTGCGTACCATCAAATAGTTGTAATTAGTTTAATTATAGCTTCAAATACGGAGTTTGAAGTTGAAGCTTCAAGATGAAGTCGGGCCATACTAGATCACATTTATATCTTATGCATGCTTTAAGTTATTTATTGTTTTAAATATGTCTTAATTATGCATGAGATTATGGCTTGATTATGTTGCATGATTAAGGATTTTAGTTCACTTAAAATTTAACCAACATAGTAAGAGCCTTAAGTTCCAAACTTTAAAATTGAGTTTAAAGGTGTCATGCCAAAATAACACTTACTTGGATAAACCTTTACATCAATCTTAGTAATAGTTTTCCGCCTAAGCGAGGTGTTACTTATTGATCCTAAAGGGGTAAGGTACACAAATAATAACACCATGTTAGTTTTTGTGAAACTCAACGATATAAGTAAGGAGTCCTTTTATGTCGTGGCAAATGAGATAGGTTTACCTAATAAGTTCTTAGACGTACCTATCAACCAAGGGTAGTTTCTAGACTATTAGCAAAGGCTTTGCTTACCTAAAATATTTTAGAATTGAGTCTAAATACATAATGTGCTTAATTCTTCAATGATTCAAGGATCTTGGAATCATTTTATTCACACCTGCCGGAACACATAACTTGAATAAAATGCTTAATAAATGATAAATTATGCATGTTTGCAAATTTAAGTTTATTAAGAGAAACTGTGAATGGTTATTTATTGGTTTATTCTTTTTCGATTGTAGTTTTTACTATGGCAAACAATAATTCATTCAACATCCGATCGATTCTCGAAAAGGAGAAGTTGAACGGGAAAAACTTCCTTGACTGGCAAAGGAACTTGCAAATAGTTCTTATGCAGGAAGAAAAGGAGTATGTCCTGGAAGAGACGATGCCCGAAGCCACAGGCGACGGGGTCACTCGGGCAGTCTCAATCGTTGGATTGATGCCAACAAGGATGTGAAATGTCTAATGCTTGCAACCATGAGTGCAGATCTACAAAAAACGTTCATCAACTCAGATGCTTTCACGATCATCAGTGAGTTAAAGAACATGTTCCAAGATCTGGCTCGAGTCGGAAGATTCGAGACTCAAAGGCAAATTCTTGAGACCAAGCTTAAGAAAGGTGAGCCCGTAAGTCCACATGTTCTCAAAATGATTGGAATCATTAAGAATATGAGTCGGCTGGATCAACAATTCTCTCAGGAAATGGCTGTAGACACCATCCTCCATTCTCTTCATACCGGGTATGATCAGTTCAAGCTGAACTACATTATGAATAGTCTGGACAAAACGCTCACTTAGCTTCACGGTATGCTGAAGACCGCTGAAAAGACGCTCAAAAGTGATAAGCAAGATGTGCTTATGGTGCGTGGAGGCAAGTTCAAGAAATCTGCAAAGAAGAGGAATGCTAAGAAAGGTGGCAAGAAGGCCATCCCGACTAAGCAATCTGGCGGCACCAAGTCTGAAAAGAAGAAGGTGAGCCAACCCACTTTTGAATCTGAATGCTTCTACTGCAAGAAGAATTTTCTTTGGAAGAGAGATTGCTTGATGCTTAAGGAAGATCAAATGAACGGAATAGTCGTTCCATCTTCAGGTATTTTCGTTATAGACTGTATACTTGCTAATTCAACTTCTTGGGTATTAGATACAGGTTGTGGCTCACACTTATGTTCCAATTCGCAGGGACTAAGAAGAAGTAGAAGGTTAAGCAAGGTTAAAGTCGACCTACGAGTGGGAAATGGAGCACGGATTGCTGCATTACCTGTAGGAACTTATTATTTGTCGTTGCACTCTGGGCTAGTTTTGGAACTGGAAGAATGTTTCCATGTTCCAAGTCTTACTAAAAACATCATTTCTGTTTCTGGCTTAGATGCTAAGGGATTTCCCTTTTTAATAAAAGACAATAGTTGCTCGTTTTATTTTAAAGAGATGTTTTATGGATCTGCTAGATTAGTCAATGGACTTTATTTATTAGATCACGACAAATAAGTTTATAACATAAATACCAAAAAGGCCAAAAGAAATGATTCAGATCTCACCTATCTGTGGCATTGTCGATTGGGCCATATAAACATAAAGCGCATACACTACTACAAAAGTCTTGGTTTATGGACGCATGAAGCTCGACGCTTGGGTAAGAGCGTTGCTGGAAAAAAATATTTTTCGCTTAGTCAAGACGCTTTTAGTCCATGGTTTTCTACACAGTTATAGGCGTCTAGAATGCACGGCAATACACGTGATGTTTTTTCTAATTAGCTATTGTTGCCCGCAACTTCTCCTTTTAGGGGTAAAGAAAAACCGCCTCACTGAATTCTTATCACCGCCTCTCATCTCCTGCTAAAGAATATCAGATCTACTCTTCTCTCATTGGAAAGCTTTTACAGATAGCTTCCTCATTTGTCTTCTGTTGGGCTTGTATTCCTCTGTTGCGCCTCTTCCATTGTTCTTAATTTCATTCTATGAACTTGGAGATCTTGTTCGGCATGCCCATGGTTATTTATCATCTTCTACTTTGTCGTTCTTGTGAAGGGTAAAATAATTTTTCGTTTACAATTTCTTTTATTTCGATTTTGATTTTTTTCTTTTTCTTTTCAATTTTCGTTGTTCTTTTTTAAAATCTGAATTTTAGGGTTTTAGGTATTTCTTTCTAGTTCAGTCATATTGTTTGATTTCGTTCTTCTAATATAATTGGTTTAGACCCGAGTAATTTTGGGTTCACCCTTTAAATTGGGTTTATATTTGTCTATCTTGAGTAGAAATTTGCGGTTCTAGTCCTATTTTGTATTAAGTTTTTAGTTTTTGTGTGTTGTTGAAATCTTTATTCTTTTCAGCTTGATATTCTGTCATGATTGAAAGGTAAAGTGTGATGGATTTAAGGGACCTAATAAGCTTAAGATGTTAACATAATGTTTTGCACTACATATGCTTAATGCTGGCTATAATTGAGTTGCTTTCCTCTTGATCCGTTGTATCTATGCCTTCTGTCTACTGTTGTTGCTATAAATTACTACGAGTACAAGAATAATTTTCTTTTCCAGGCCTCGTACATGCCAAATTTAGTACATGTCTGCTGTGAGGCTTGTTTGTATTTCAAACTTGTCAATGTTTTTTAGTGTAATCAGAAGCACTAGTGAGAACCTAAACCTTGACACTTCCCTAGCTGATGTAAAACCAGGTTGGAGCTTTGATATTTGATTCATGCTCTTTTAAGTATTTTTAGTAACAACTTTTTTTCATTGACGAATATCTTAGGAGCTGCGATTATGTTGTTTTGTGCCTGAATTCCTATTGTTTTGACGAGTTTGCAGTTGTAATTGAGGAAATTCGAGCCTTGGAATGGGACTTTTAGATGGGCTCCCTGTCCCTTCTGACAAAGTTGCAAGTATACAATGATTTAGTGAGTTATAACTTTTTAGTTCGTCCTTCATGTTTACTTATTACTTAGTGAAATGTGGTGTTGTGTCATGTGATGATGCTACACTTTATAATTTGTATTTCCGGGGAAACTTTATCTTTTTACTTCAATGAGTCTGTTGAATTTTGTCTAATATTTTTCTGATGTGAATATGTGTTATTTTGAATATTGTGGTTTGCTTCTATTTGTTGATTCAAATGGGATATATGCATGTATGTACAGTGTTGGAGACTTGGAGATAAGATGAAAAAAACAGGTCATGAGATATTGTAACTATCTAGGGCATTACAGCTCCGAAAATGTGTGTATTTATCACACTTGAATCAGAACAGGTCTCTTCAGTCTGCAGGATGCCACGCTTAGGCTTTTAGCAATTATGCACCATCATAGTGGTACTCAAGTTACAACACCAGTACCCCAGCCTTTCCTTATCTTTGTCCTTACTTTATTAATAGTATATGTTACATATCTTTTGACTTGAAATTAATTACCTATCTGTTTTTTACAACTCTGTAGATTAATAGCTTAGGAAACAAGATTATAGCTCCGAAAATGTGTGTATTCATCAAAATTGAACCAGAACAGGTCTCTTCAGTCTGAAGGATACCAAGCTTAGGCTTTTAGCAATTATGTACCATCGTAGTGGTACTCTAGTTACAACACCAGTACCCCAGCCTTGCTTTCTCTTTGTTCTTACCATATTAATAGTATATATTCCATGTTTATCAATCTTTGGACTTGAAATACCTATAGTTTTTTACAACTCTGTAGATTATTAGCTTAGGAAACAAGATTTTTAACAATTTGATTCTAAAAGGAAGTAAACAAGCTTGTTTAATTCATTGAGTTCAAAAGACATGTTTCTTTTACCTACCAGCTACGTTTCTGGTTTTTTAGTTAGTTTCCATATTCCAAATTTTCTGAGTGTGGTACTAGACTTGTTTCCAATTCAATGTCTTACTTGACGATGACTACATGAGCATCTATTTCATCATAGGTTTTTTTTTATCTCGTGGGCTATGTCCCATTTGTTGAATTTGGCTTTATTTTGTGATTTCTTAATCAAGTTAGATAAATTGTGGTTAATCTTTCCAATACTTCCAATTATATATGGCTAGTCCTCATCGGATATTACTTGTCCTCTTTCCTTGTTCTCTTATAGAGTACAATTTGTTGTAATTGTGGTTTATTTTGTGTGATTTTTGTGCCAGATTTTCGGACGCGGTGGCGAAGAGATGGATTTCCTACAGCAGAAGGGGATTCAAGTTAAAGTTGTACCAGGTACTGCTCTATTATTAGTTGTTGAACGTACAACTACGACTGTTGATCTTTAATTCATTTGAATGTCACAAAAGCACATGAATTAGATGTGGTTAATTAGTATTGAAGAAAACATGTGAACTTGGTTAGTTTATATCAAAATATTGGAAGGAATAATGTGGGAAGCACTGTATTTATGTTTTATATTGTAGATTTTTCGTATAGGTTGGAATCAGGTTTTTAACTGTGAGGGATTAGTGTGTAAGAGGAGTAAAAGGTGAGTGTGTTGATCATCAGCTTTTACTTGCCTCCCTGTGTCAATCAATAGGACAAGTTTTTTTAGCTTTGTGCTGTGTTTAGCTGTGAATCTGTTATAGACGTGAACTTCAGGGTGCACTGTCACTCTATCAGAGTAACTCTTTTCTTACTCTGCAATTTTCTTTGACTTGAAATGGAATTACTACTCATAAGAAAATGGTGGGTTTTGTATGTATTTTGCGAGCTAATTGAAGTTTCCTTTATGTATATAATATGTTTCTTATTCGTCCTTTTTTTCTATATCTCTAGTTTTCGGTCATTTTTCGTTCCCCTGACTTCACAATCGATTAATGTTATGTTTTGATTTGAGTACGTTTAGGTTTTCCACACTTTTAATACTTTATTTGGTTGTTATCTTTTGCTTATATGAATTTCTCACATTTTGTTCATTCGACTCTGATATGTCCAATTAAGGTCAATTTTTTTCTTTCTCCATTTTGATCAATTTAAGCATAGGAAGTTTGAGAAAGAAAATATAGCTTTATTGTGTAGATTCGTACTTGAAACCGTCCACTTGCCGGTTAGTTTAGGGATGCTTGAATTTGTACATGATTTGACTAGGACACACCTAGGGACCGTCTTTTTAGTTTCAAGTATAACTAGAAGATAGCTTCCCCTTTCACATTGTCTCCTCTATTAATTCATGTCTTACCAATTACTTGGATGATATTACTTATATTTTTCAAATTGACCTATAATGTTCCGAGCTTAGAATAGAGAAAATATAAAAACTAGTCTAGCATGATATCACTTATAGGTGTAGATATATATTCTTCTGGTGATGGCTGAAGAATATGGGAAATTTATTGTGTAATCTTGGGCATTATCTGCATATTACTCTAAGTGTTCTTAAAGTAGGCCAATGCATCTTCATTACGAGTCTTCATCAAGCCTTTGTTTTTACCGAGAGGTATGGATGTTTCGTCAAACATCATTCCAAAATAATCACTGTTTCACCTTCTTTCTGTCTGAGCAATTCTCCAAGTTCCACTCCTCTTGCACGTGAATTTCTGTTTGAGGATCTTGAACCTGCCATAAAGCTTGTAAGAAACACTAGAAAAGGCAGGAGTAGGATATGAATCACAAGATAAATATCCTCCCACTGACATGAGACCCCGAGACCCTGGTTCGGTATGGAGATGACAAATCGTTTTAACATCAAATAGTAAATGATGAAGGACGTCTATGCATACTTTTTCATTCAAGTTGAATCGTGTTCTGTTATGAAGTTTTTCTTTGTGTTAACGTGAGATTTTGCTTTCTGCAGCCATTACATTGTTCCTGGGCACAAAATGAACTCGCCTTGAATTTCCCACAAGGTTGTGAATGAAAATATTACAAAGATATTAAGGTTGTATGTTCTCATTAATGAACATTTTGGTAGTCGATGATAATGGTGTTACCCGTAAAGTAGCGGAAGGAGCTCTAAAGAAATATGGGGCTACTGTGACCTGTGTGGACAGTGGGGAGGTTGACGTGTCGAAGCTTACGCCATAATAAAATGCAGATGGGGTGAGTTTTCCTAAAGTTTTTATCTTAATTTGGTCTTATTTTGATTTTACATCTTTTTTTATTTACTTTTAGTTTAGTGTTATATTTTTGTTCTTAATGGATCTTTGATGATTACTGAAATGAGTGATTTGGGTTGTTTTGAGCATTAAAATTTTATTTATTAGTAAATGAAACTAATTGACTTAAAGTAATAAATTTTAAGGATAGTTTGTGTTTTCAAGGACTGAGATTGTAGTTCTTTATATTTATTGTGATTATAAGCTAAATGAGCTGGATTTATTGGTGATTTATTTTAATTTACATTTAGTATTTAGGTTGTTGAAAGCTTCTTCATGTGATTATACCGGTTTAGGTGTTCTTAACCTCTGGCAAAGCCATGTAAGGGTTTAAGGTCAGTACTAATCTGATGAGCGATCGTGAAGTGCCATAATTGCCATAATGTGCCTTTGGTTGTTCGTATGGAAACTTTTTATAACACTATCCTATTTCTTGCAGGGTGAAGAATTTGCTGTTGAAAATTAATTAATTACTTGCAGGGTGAAGTTATTAGATTTGTGTTAAAGATGAATGACCGTGTGATTCAAGTCTTGATTATCCAGGCTGCCTATGGCTCCATAATACAGAGAAGTTCTGGTATAGAGATTATTCAAGTAGGTCCAAATCCGCAAATAATGAGAAACTGCATAAATTCTTGAAAACGAGAGAAGCTTTAATTAATTTAAATTTTTAGAGGAAGTATGCCTTGATAGTATACAATATTATAATGGTATTGTAACTATTTCAATTTTGAAAAAAAATCCTTGTAAGACTCGATCAAGCCTTATTTTGTACTCTATATCATCAATAATGAACAGAATTCAACATTTAGACCCTCTTTGGTTATTACTTGGTTATCATTATTGAATTTTATTTTTGATAATAGTTTAATGTTGGTTGTTTATGTAGAAAAAAAAAGCTTACACAAATAAATCTGAGCGCTTTTTGATGTCGTGATATAGGGTAAATATAGATTTAAATCTCCCGCAAAATAAATCTGGACGCCTTTTAGCGTCGAGAAAATACATCAAGTAATAGTGTGACGAAGCGGGAATATAAATATTCTCGACGCCTTAAAAATATCTTGACGCCTTTAAGCGACGAGACTATCGACGAAAACGAAAAAAGATGGTCTGCAAAAGCGTCTTCACTTTCCACGCCTAAAAGCGTCGAGAATTCTCTCGACTTTAATTTTCTTGACGCTTCTAAAAAGCGTCGAGAACTATTTTTCGTCGGTTTTTGGCGTCGATAAAGGGTCTAAAAAGTGTCGATAACAGGCGGGATTTGTAGTAGTGATAGAAAGACTTCAAAAGGAAGGACTAGAACCATTTGACTTAGAAGATTATGGTAAGTGCGAATCATGTTTACTTGGCAAAATGACAAAGAAACCTTTCTCTAAAGTTGGAGAAAGAGCAACTGAACTATTGGGTTTAATCCATACAGATGTATGTGGACCAATGAGTACAAATGCTAGAGGTGGTTTCAGCTACTTTATCACTTTCACTGATGACTTCAGTAGATATAGTTATGTTTACCTAATGAAGCATAAGTCTGAATCCTTTGACAAGTTCAAGGAATTTCAGAGTGAAGTAGAGAATCAATTAGGCAAGAAGATTAAGGCACTGCGGTCTGATAGAGGCGGTGAATATCTGAGCTATGAATTTGATGACCATTTGAAAGAATGTAGAATTCTATCAGAATTGACTCCTCCCGGAACACCTCAATTGAACGGTGTGTTAGAACGGAGGAATAGAACCTTTCTAGACATGGTTAGATCAATGATGTGTCAGGCCGAACTTCCAATAGAATTTTGGGAACATGCACTAAACACAGCTGCACTCACTATAAATAGAGTTCCGTCTAAAGTTGTTGAAAAGACTCCATATGAGTTATGGTTTGGAAAGCCTCCAAAAGTGTCTTTTCTTAAGATTTGGGGTTGTGAAGTATACGTCAAACGATTAATATCAGACAAACTTCAACCAAAATCTGACAAATGTATCCTTGTGGGCTATCCAAAGGAAAGAAAGGGATATTACTTCTACAATACATCTGAGAACAAGGTGTTTGTTGCTCGAGATGGTATTGGGACATCAGGCACTGGGTTGTTTCTATTATGTACGTGCTAAGGTTTGCATTACTTCGGCTAATTGCCTAACCACATCCGCAATCCCTTGGGTAGTCATGTCCCTTTTCCTGAATAAAACAAAAGACTAACTTTAAAGACTGGGTTGGACACGACCTTACTAACGTATTGCACTAATAAAAAAAGTCAAAACAATAGCACAAATAGTGACAAAAATTTCGGACCCTATTGGGAAAAGTGGCGCCTACTTTGGGCCAATTCCCGCTTTCGTTCGTATCAAAAAATTTAAGTGGTAAAGAGTTCAATCACCTTACATGTAAAATTTCATTTAAGAAATAACATTAAATCCTTTTGCGATAATTTCTCAACTTATATTCAAAACTCAGAATTACGGGTAACGAAAAGAATCTAAAGCTTTTATTACTTCAATGATAGAATACTACATCCTTTGGATAGTACTTTATTCGCTAAACCATAAAATTCATTACTAGAACCATAAATACTAGGTTTCTACTTTATTATTCAACCCAAAACAACCACTAGCTATTACAATAGAAAATTTGTAGCTATTCCACTAGCGAACCTCCCCTACAAATTTGAGGAGAACGGTCTTGATCTTCCAAATCATCTATGTCTTCCTCAGGGTCTGAATCATACTCCATGTCTTCATTATTTTGTTGTAGCACTTTATTCACTTCATCATTGGCTTCAGGCTCATCCTCAATATCACTAGAAATCTCAATAGTGGGTTCAGGAATGATAGAGTTATGATTCTCAATTTCAACAACATCGTCATCACTATCCTCATTCATAGGATTCTCCACCTCACTATCAAATTCCATGTGGTTGATATTTTCCACCATTTTACCATCCTCAAAACACTGCTCTGCAAGCTCTAAAATAGTAGTCATGACCTCCATGTCATACCTCCATCTACCATCAGGAGTACCGTACTTAAAGTAATTAAGAATTCCACTATCGAAATGCATATTATGGAATCGGTTATTAAACACTGTGTATGGGTTCTTATGAGGCAAACAATGGATAACCATCTCAGACATAACATCCTTATTCCTTAGTTGAGGTAAATTCTGGACCGCAGCAAAATAATTGCAAGCGAACTCAATCTTCTTCACATAAATGTGTGGGGTCTCACAATCTAACTTCTCTAGGTGTCTTAGGTTAGCGAACTTTGAAATCATGATCTTAAATCCTGAAAATACACAACTTGAAAGTCTTACTACGTGTTCCAAAACAAAATAAGTTCGTGGAGCCATACAATTTCAATGCAAAACTATATGCTTAATCATGAATAATGATGTAATTAATCACATAAAGCAAAGTAAAACATGATCAAACTTTGAATACAAGATCACATAATCAATACATAATCACGTAACCGCTTGATTAAAAATTCTTACTTAGGTTAAATGCATACCTAAGCTAATATGCCCTTATTAATCTACCATTTCCTCGCATAAAAACAAATAATAATTTTCGAAAATAATTTAATAAATAACTTTAAATTTAAACGAAATTATTAAAAATTAAAATCGAAAATTAAATAAGTAATCGAAAAACTTAAATAAATTTGTTCGAAATTTTTCCGAAATAATTAAATAAAAGTTAATTAATTCAGATAAAAAAAATTCTTTTTTATTTTTTGAAGAATTCGGAAATACCGAGAAAAGAAAAAAAATTCAGAAATTTCGAAAATAATTCGAATTTATTCGAACTTAATAAATTCGGACCAAAGTAAAATTAATTAATAAAATTTCAAGTAACTTAAATTAATTGGCATTCGACTTTTCAAAATATTGAGTACTCAAAAATAACCTTTTGACTTTAGGAAAATAAAATTTCAAAAATCCTAAAGTTCCGCAAATCCTACTCAATTAGTATGAATTACTATCAAGTAGTTTTTAAATCGTAGTTTAAGGAATTACCACTTTGCACTGTTATTTAATGCAAAGTAGCTCTTAAACTAGAGCTCTGCAAATACCACTTTGTAACACTCTAATAATTACTTGCTTTTTATAAAACATTTTCCAACTTAAAATAAAGGAATTACCAAGATATTACCGCCACCGTGATAACGCTTACGGCTATTTACCAGAATTACACAGCGGAATTTAACTAACTTTCAAACATAATAAATAGTTAATGGTCGTTTAAAAACTTGGGACCATTAAGACCCAAAAACAAAAACTAAATAGTTTCATAATCTATTAACTAAGGTATGGATAAATATAGTAGTCATGACTAGAAAATAAATGTAGAGTTTATAAATACGGAAGAGAAAATAACTTCTCCCGCAAGTTATCTCTACAAACCTGTTTATTAAAAACTACTCCCCAACAACGCAAATGCAATGATGGATCATCATAGGGTCATTAAGGCAAAGGCCATGACCGAAAGACATGAAGCACGGAGTTAGCGAAAGCTGAGTACGAACAAGATAGAATGAATCCTAGTCTAACATGCTTTACTCAACAATATAATAATCCACATGTAAAAGCAATTTAATAACAAGTAATCATGGAGACAAGACTCGACACTTGACATGACTCTTGACTCACAGATTAATAAGAATTAGCTTTGAACGGGTAAAATAAAATATCCATAAAATGAAAGAGAAAAGGTGTTGGAAGCCAACCACACACCACAATAAATAAAGGTCGGGCTCCTTCCGACAGTCGGGCCATACCGACGGAATTCCATTGCATAAAAGCATAAAAGAAAGAAAGAAAGAATGAAAGAATGAAGCAACGTCTTGTATCATTCAAGGAGTACAAGTTTTCCGGCAAGACTGTAGGGGAATACAGTTAAACATAATAACATGTGCGGAACAATCCCCAAAGCCAGGAAACATGTATAAAGCACAGATTAAGCAAACTTACATTCGAAGTGTGTTTTCCACAATAATCTGTCAACGAACACGAACAAAGAACTCCACTTGTCGTTCCTCTACTTGGTTCACCGACACGACCGGATCCGTCTTGATAATCGTAGCTTAGACAATTGATCAAGATACTTTGCTTTTGGGAAGAACTCACTTTGGAGGCACAGAGAGAATTAGGGTTCTCTTTGTCTCTAGGGTTTGAGTAATATGAATGTGCTGAGTTGGAAATTAGGTTGTAAGGTTACTAACCGACCAAGTTAAGAAGCAAGGCCGGCTAGCAAGCCGTGCAAGCCAAGCAACACGGACCGCACGCCCGCGCCCAGCGACACACTGCAGGCCGAAGCCAACAGCGCGCGCGCCGAGCAGCTGGGCCGTGGGCCTTGCTCGCTCGTCGCTGCTTTGCGCTATTGCGTGCTGTTGCGTGCTCGAGCCGAATGGGCTTGCCTTGCTCGCCCTTGCTCGCGAGCTTGCTGGCTCGTTGGGCCTTGCACGCTTACGTGCTTGGCTCGACGGGCCGGCAACTCTGATGCCCTTCGTATTCGCGATTTAATATATTTCCGATATATTATTTATCGTTTCGTATACGACGAATCACCGTCGTACGATACGATTTATTCGTGTCGCCCAGCTTACGAATATTCGCGATACAATATACGATTCCGACAAAGGTCGTATCGTATAATACGTTTCCAACTAAATCCCGAAAAGTTATTAAATGAATTTCCGATTCATTTAATCCGGTGATCTGTTACGTGTCATTGGTGTGACCTTGTAGGTTCAGTCAAGAGTAAGTTGTGAGTTCAATATCCATTAGATCTCACTGATCGGAAGCATTGCTCCAGCTAGCTGTTCCGATCACTTGATCTCACTGAATTAATGGTTCGCAAATAATATGAACCTTGGTATTAGAATTAATGCACCTTGGGTGAAGGACATATTTCCTTCAATCTCCCACTTGTCATTCAGACAAGTGTGCATCCACATTCTTTTGTCGCTTAGTGTTACTTACTGAACATGAGGTAAGATCCAAGCCATCCTTATTAGGTCCAGAAGTGTTTCTCGGATTACAGAGTTCAACTGTCAAACTTTTGCAGAAGGTTAAGCCTAACCATTCTGAGCACGGCCATGCATTTTACAGTATCTAACTCTCCGAGAGGCCTTGTTACACAACAACACCATATCCTATCAAAGATAGGAGGGCAATCCATTCTTGTAATCTATGAACACTCACTTTGATTCATAGTACGGCCAATAACTGCTTTTATAGCCTCCTTTTACGGTGCGACGTTTAGCTAGTATCAAAGCGAACTAATTCTCAAACGAGCAGACATAATTGCTCATGTTCTGAGGAACGGTTTCTAATCACCATTAATGAGAACTACCTATGACATGAATTTAATCTCTTAAAGCGTTCTCATGGTCAATCCGATACAAGATCCAATAAGTATCTATGCAAAAGATTCTGACATCCAGTCACTCTAGTTCAAGAAACAGAACTAGTAATCTACTAGCAATCTAATCTTCATTAGTCATTGGTCGTCCACCTTTCAATAACCTGGATTAGAGATCCTTTGTGACTTCAATATTCAAGTTCACTTATGGGTGTTTCTTTGTCGAAGAATCCATCTTGACATCCCATTTGAATGATTTGAATCACATGGACTTATCATTTAATACTAAACCAAGATTAAATGAACTTTGAAATATAATTTCATAAATGATAAATGTTTAAACCAAATGCTTACCAACTTGTGGGCCTCTAACCCAAAATCAAGCATTTAATGTTTAAAGATATAGGCCTTTCACCCAATACTTAAAACATTCATGGAACTCAAACTTGATTCCATTTCTGCATATGAATGTTGTGTATCATTCAATGCAGAGGTTTAGTTTATCATACTTTGCTATTCTTAGCATCCTTTCTATCGAAAGCCTTTCGATGTAAGATGAAAAGATCTTTGAATATGTTTATAGAGTGATCTAGTCTTTCCTTGCTGTTTAGGATGATAATCATATTCAAAATAGAAAATTATCCAGATAGCAGACTTGTGATCAACCTGAGTTCATTGAAGAACTCCCACTAAAAACAATTCCCTTTTTATTGCTTCTTGGGCAACAATGAATTCATTTCAATTATGTAGAATTGCAAATGATGCCATCCTTTTGGAATACTCCAACCAGTTCACATAGATGTGGGAGATACATCTTTCAACTGAGAACTTGGAAACTAATCATTGATTCAGTTTCCCATGCATCACATATGGTTTAGAACCTATGTAACCACCTTTTAATCACGACGCCTAATTGCCCGCGTTTGTTTGTGGTTTGCCTAATAACAAGATTCAACTTTTTCTTAGGCAAATGCATGTAGCATCAAAACTTTAGTTATCTTCACTTCCTCTTATCAAATTCTCATCCTACATCTCCAAATGTATTGGATGTTCTTGATACTGTTCCAATGATATTTGATCCAGATCAATAGAGATTGGTATAAACTCGTCACGATCTAATGTTCACGAGTTATCTTGGCGATCTATATATCACATCATACATGATTGATTGTAATGCAAAAACCATTCGCATTTTGAATCCATCCATGTGACTTTTAGCTTTATTCTGTTTCAAGAGATACTAAATCTTGCTAAAATCTTGGCATTGCCATGTGATATAAGGTGAAGGCACCTCTTCAAGGTCCTTCATGCTTAACTCTAGTGATAACAGCCTAGCTTTATACTTAGTTAAAGCTTTCATAACTTAGACTTACTCATATGGGTTGAGAGTCTGTTTTGAGTCTCTCCATTCTGTTTGATTTAGTAATTACTTTTACAGAATCCAAACAACGCTTTAGATCCTATCCAATAGATCTTTAACCCAGTATGTTCTAAGTTTCGCCATGGTTCTAATATTGACAATACTTTCAAATCTAACCATTTAGAATTTGAATATCATTTTCAATACAGAGATATGTATCTCATATATAGAACCAATAAACTTGACTTAGCTCCCACTAAACTTCTCATCTATAAGATGATCCATATTTTCATAAAGCTATGATTGCTCAATAGCCTTTTAGACAAATATGGTCCAATTCCCACTTGCATGCTTTAATCTACGAATAGATTTCTTAAGCTTGCTCCTTTATCTAGAATCCAAAACTTTTACATTGTGTGATGCACACAATTCCTTTCTCCAAGTCCAATTGAGTAAGGTGTTTCGTTTTCCAATTGCCATATTTCCATATGCAATGATTGCTAGATTTATCCAAAATAGTTCAAGCATTCCGACTTGGTGAAAAAGATTTCAACATTATCAACGCCGTGAAGTTGTTTACAATCTTTAACCACCAATCTAGCTTCTCTAATGTATGTGTATACAATATCATCTCTGTATGTTTTGAAAACATGTTTGCAACCAATGGGCGTAAACCCTTTATGCAAATCAACGTTGTATGTTTAGAAAACATGTTTGCAACCAATGGGAGTGAACCCTTTATGCAAATCAACGTTCCATGTTTAGAAAACATGTTTGCAACTAATGGGAGTGAACCCTTTATGCAAATCAACCAAATCATAGATTTGATTCTCTAAGATGAAGGTACTTTGGATGAAATGGCCTCAAACCATACTTATGTTTCTGATGGCCTCAAACCATACTTGGGAATTTTAAATTCGTCGTAGCTAACCGGTAAGTCGTATGCTTTTGAAGCACTTTCAAAGTCTTCATAGTTTTCATTCCTCAAGATATCTATGTATCTATCTTGGTTGAATTCTATTCCTTATACGATTTACCTAGGTATTGAACATGAAACGTTAGTGTCTATGAAGACATTACTCAAGTCCTTTGAGTAGTAGGATTCTCTTGAACCACTTCTAAAGTCTTCCTGAAGCTCTTCCAAAGGCTTCTAAGTATCCTACATTTGTTTGTTGCTTGACTCGAAGTCCATTCGAGGTCATTTTTCTCCAACTTGCCTTTTTGGAAATATGATGGTTTCCTAAAAGACATTATCTTAAGCAACAACCATATGTTCTCAGATTTGCGGTAGAATCAATACCTTTTGTTTTTATGAGTCGCTCGTAAAGAAACATATATCTATCCTTGAGTTTGTTTGATGTAAACACTAACTCCCACTGGGTTTGACAACCCTAGATATATATGTACTGAAAAGATGTACTGAACCGAAGTTCAATCCTTATGACATCTTATCCTTAGCTTTGACAACCTTGTTTAGTGTGATAGTCACTTGAGAGTGTAATTAGAAACTATATAGGAACATAGTCCTGATTATCGTTAATCGAAATAGATTCCGATTTCTCCATTTGGACATACCATATTCTTATGGAGCATCGATTGTTATAATGCCATATAAACAATCTAGATAATCTTTCTTGGCTCATGCAAACATCACCTTGACCTAGCCTAGATTTTCCAAAATTCTTGCCAAGTTGATTTTATACCCTTTTGTGAATTACATTGAAGCATTTCACACATTTCACTTTGAGTAAATATAGCCATATTTTCTCAAATTCTTGTGAAATAGGTAAGTCATAAAATCCATCTTTGGCCCATGAACTTCATTGTCTAGAAACTTCTAACAATAGTCCATTTCTATGTCATGTTCAACAAGCAAGACCCACGTGTCTTAAATTAACCAACTTTCAGAAATCCATGCCATGGAATCTTAGAATGTTGACTTGTTGATATGGTCGGATGACATTGCCAAAGATATGTGGAACACAAATCAAAGTGTTTGATTTGAACCTTCTGAAGTTTGAGTGTGAAGAGATTCGTTTGTTTATTAATCAATCATATGACTCAACCCTTAAATGACCATTTCATTCAAATAAACACCCAACGAATGTTTTTGTTTACTTTGAATGTGAGTCTTTCCGTTGTCCAAACAGAAATTGATTATGATGATTAATGGAACATAATACCATTAAGTTCCAGCCTTTAGAAGGACTTTAAAACAAACATGATGACTGTACAATTAATGTAGCACAACTTTGCTTCATTTCCCACTTGTAAGTCAATAACGAGACTTAGCTCCCGGAATTTGAGTTCTTAACAAGAGTTTAGAACCTCAAGCGGTAATCTAATACCATAGGAGTTTATTTGCTAAGTCGTTTCTCTTTAACACAAACTTTTAGGTAGAAATTGAATATTGAATTCATTTCTTTTGTTCCCCTTTCCTATCCTTTCTAGCACGTTTTCTTATAGTCCTAAAGATTTTACTCTTTGCTTGATCTTCTTACTTTGTTACGCTTACGAAGTCCCTTTATTTTGTTCACTTTGAATGACAACATCCAACGAGTCTAATTCATTATCGAATCAAAAGAAATTTGGTTGTTAACCATTGGTTATACATGAGTCTTTAACTCAATACTTCATTATTTCAAAACTACCCAGTATTCTGAATATATGCGGTCCAATTGGTCTACCATTCAAATTCTAGTTTGAAAACAACCATGAAGATCACTATAAGAAAATAGCATTCAAGATACGCTCTCATTCTCCTTTCCTTTGAGAATCGCTCTCAAAAATAGTTACCAATCGATCGAGGAAATATCGCAGTTCTATTGTCCGAACGCAATAAGGTTGAAGATGTACTATTCTACAGAATGAACTAGCAAAGAAAACATTTATCATACTTTAATAACTTGAAATAAAAGCATTCACGCAATCATCAAAGCTATTAAACATTTCATTCATGCAAAAATAAAACATGGTCCAAAAATGAATGAAACGATTCCAAGACCCCAAAAGTCCTAAATCCTTAAGCAGCTTTAGCATGTCTTAAGTAGTTTAAGATTTTAGGTAAGCAAAACCTATTGCTAGTAATCTCCAAATTACTCTTGGTTAATAAATTAATGCCATAATTTATCCCATTGCCACAACATAATGCCATTGTTGTTTGAGTTGTAACCACAATAAACGTGCTCCTTTAGGACGCCTTACCACCTAAGTCAACTAAAGTAGCACCTCGCTTTAGCGTAAACCTACTATCTTAGATTCCTAGATTTTCGTAAGTGTTAATTTGGAAGGCAATTTTTAAACTCAATATTACTTGGACCTAGTTGTTTCTATGTTGGTTCGATTATTTAGTGAACTTAAAACTAATCGATTCATAGGAAACAACCTGTTCATGCAAAGCATACATACATTCATACATTCACGCATAATATATATATATATTAAATTGCATAAATAAATGGTGATCTAGTATGGCCCAAAACTTCTTGTCTAGAAGCATCCAACCTTCATCACCTCCTTGTTAGCTTGGCATCGTCTTGAATCTTCGTTCAAATGCTAACTTAAAGTTCTAAACTTAGAAATACTTGAAAATAATAAATTACATCAAAATTTCCATGGTACGCAGACCATATTTAAAACTTTTACATTCAAAGATAGAACGGTACGAAGACCGTATTTAACTATCCTAAATTGGCCATACTAGTCACTTTGAGTACCTACATTACATAAAATATATATTCTATGCATTCACCCATTCGTGTGCTAAAACGAATGGTCCATGTTAATATGCAAGTATTTACGTGAATTAATTAAAATTCACGTTCACATAAACGCGTCCTAAAAGATTAATCAATTTCCAAATTATTAATCCTTAGACTTTATTCTAATTAAAATTGAATTTAATTAAAATAATGCGACCTACGAAAATAATTAAAAATAATTATTTCATTTTAATTTCATTTAGTGGCTCCCACTCAAACCAATAATTATTCCGGATAATTAATTATGAAATATTAAATTAAAACTCGCGGCCCGGCCCAAGCAAATAAAATATTAAATTAAATATCCCATTAGCCCAAATTAATGCAAATATACGAAGCCCAACGAATTAAACAATTTTTAACAAAAACATCCAATTATTTAGTCGGGCTAGGCTTGCGCCCAGCCCCTGCCTTGCGTGAGGCCCAAGAGCGCACGAGCAAGGCTCGCACACCCATCCCCATCGCGCGCGCGCACCGCGTCCCCGCAACCATGCTGCCCCTGCGTGCGTGTTGTGCGTCGTGTGTGTGCTGGACGTCATACGGCTCGCGCCTTGCTTCGTCGCAGCCCCGCAAGCATACCCGCCTGCCCCTTCCTCGCCCAGCGCGCACGAGGCACGCAGCGTACCTGCTGCTGCCCGTGTCGCATGGCTCGGACTAAGCGCAATGGCCTCGTATGACTCGGCGAGCCATACTTCCATCATGCTCATGTTCGTGCCTTCGGTTCGTAATACGGACCAACTTAATTAAAATTAAATTTAATTCACGAACTTGCATTAATTTTATTTTTCAAAAAAAAGTTTACGGTTTTTATTTTCGAAAAACAACGATTTTAAACGATTCAATAAACTTTAACGACAATCCAATTTCGTAAAATTATTAAATCAAGGGCTAACAATATTCAAACTTTTATTAACGAACGAATCAACATTAAAGTTTGAACTTATAATTAATAAAATTCGAAGCTTTAAATCGTTCATAAACAATTAAATTTCAGACTATTAATAATTTGGTTTAAGTGCGATTAAAATTAACGAAACCATTCAAAATTTTAATCCAATAATTTTTAAAATTAGCCACTGACCCATGAAATTATACCCCCTTCCCCAATTAACCGAATTATTAAACCAAAAATAATTAAAATTCAATTAGGGTTTCAAATTTTACGAATTGGGGAAAGGCAAAATTAGGGTTTATACTTATCGGAAAAATCTGATATTTTTACCATAGATCAAGTATGTACCCAGCAACATTGTGTAAAAAGTTCAAGAAATTCCGAGTAGTTTAGGTCGACCTTTTAATTGAATTACTTTCCGACACTTTTAATTTTTAATGAAAAATTAACAAAAACGCCCAAAAAACGATATTTCGAGGCCTGTTTTCGCAATTCTATTCTCATGAGTTGATCTTAGAAAATCCTTTTCCATCAGATTAGGGTTTTCAAAGTCGAAAAAGCGATGATTTTTGATTTTGGACCTGATTATACGCAATTTATCCAATAATTCGTAAAAAAATCCGAAAAATCAACAAAAAATCCAAAATTTCGACAGATGCAAAAACAATAATGATCATGCTAATTCATGCTTTGAATACATAAGGCTCATGATACCACTGTAGGGGAATACAGTTAAACATAATAACATGTGCGGAACAATCCCCAAAGCCAGGAAACATGTATAAAGCACAGATTAAGCAAACTTATATTCGAAGCGTGTTTTCCACAATAATCTGTCAACGAACACGAACAAATAACTTCACTTATCGTTCCTCTACTTGGTTCACCGATACGACCAGATCCGTCTTGATAATCGTAGCTTAGACAATTGATCAAGATACTTTGCTTTTGCGAAGAACTCACTTTGGAGGCACAGAGAGAATTAGGGTTCTCTGTGTCTCTAGGGTTTGAGTAATATGAATGTGCTGAGTTGGAAATTAGGTTGTAAGGTTACTAACCGACCAAGCTAAGAAGCAAGGCCGGCTAGCAAGCCGTGCAAGCCAAGCAACACGGACCGCACGCCCGCGCCCAACGACACACTGCAGGCCGAAGCCCACAGCGCGCGCGCCGAGCAGCTGGGCCGTGGGCCTTGCTCGCTCGTCGCTGCTTTGCGCTATTGCGTGCTGTTGCGTGCTCGCGCCCAATGGGCTGGCCTTGCTCGCCCTTGCTCGCGAGCTTGCTGGCTCGTTGGGCCTTGCACGCTTACGTGCTTGGCTCGACGGGCCGGCAACTCCGATGCCCTTCGTATTCGCGATTTAATATATTTCCGATATATTATTTATCGTTTCGTATACGACGAATCACCGTTGTACTATACGATTTATTCGTGTCGCCCAGCTTACGAATATTCGCGATACGATATACGATTCCGACAAAGGTCGTATCGTATAATACGTTTCCAACTAATTCCCGAAAAGCTATTAAATGAATTTCCGATTCATTTAATCCGGTGATCTGTTACGTGTCATTGGTGTGACCTTGTAGGTTCAGTCAAGAGTAAGTTGTGAGTTCAATATCCATTAGAACTCACTGATCGGAAGCATTGCTCCAGCTAGCTGTTCCGATCACTTGATCTCACTGAATTAATTGTTCGCAATTAATCTGAACCTTGGTATTAGACTTAATGCACCTTGGGTGAAGGGCATATTTCCTTCAAAGACTCCCCCATTGTTCATACTCAAGGTATATATGTTCCATGAGTTTTGAAGCTCATTCGCGTTGCACTTTATGTTAATTAATATTTTATGCACAAGGTGAACTCAAGACACAACAACAAAACATAAAATACAAGCAACCAAAACAATGACACTTCATTTTAATTCTCTAGGACCTGTGATCAAACATAGGAATCAAGTGATATTACTCCCATTGTTCTTTCTCAAAACACTGTTTAGATAACCCGACATTGCCAGTTAACAGGCGGGGTGTGCACATGGCACGAATAGTCCTTAGTTCAATTCACATAAACATCCCAAACATATTCTACAATGCGGAAGAGTAAATAGTGCACTCTGGCACAATAACTTGGCTTAAAGTATGCTAGACATTCAGTACAATAGCATAAACACAATCCTTGCATGTGAAACACTCATACTTGCATATAAACTTGAACAACATGCTTGCCATAATTCAACGATTATAAAAGGTCACAACATGACTTGTTCACATAGGCTTCATAATTCAACAATAAACCATAACATGCTTGTTCACCACATCAAACATGATTCCAATAATACTTTAATCCACATGATTCACAAATAATAATCATCACATAGTCCTCATGTAATTTGTGGTCACCCTAGACATGTACGTACCTCGAATATCTAGGTACGGGGACCACTTTGCGAATCACAACCAAGGCTAGAAATCAACGCCTATAATCAAATAATAAAACTTTTAGTTATTATCTATGCTTACTAAATTTCCAGCAACTATTAAGAGTTTTAAAACCTTAGAATTAATTAGAAATTAGTTGCTCATAATTTAAATAATAGTCTCGATTGGCCAATTAAAGTCCTAGCATAAAAACATTGATATTTGGCCTTTAAAATCATTAAAATCAACACTTTAAAGCTTTGGATTAAATCTGAAAATTAAGTTTGATTTCCATAATTGGAAACGGCTTTAAATTATGTAAATCAATCATCCATTATATTAAGATTAAAACCGTAATCTTAATTAACCATAAAAATCACGTTTAGACATTAAAAAACCAAGCTTTAATAAACAACCAAATCTGAAAATAATAACTCTTTTGATTAAAACCATATTCATGAATCCAAATACGCAAAACATCATAATACGGTGTTCATAACCGTTCTCTTTTGCTTTCTCCACCTTTGGAGAACTAGGAAGTGATGCCCTCGAGTTCATGTCTAAGGTCTCACGGATTGCTCAGAGTAACACGACTGTTGCTAACATTCGTTCTTTTCATAATAATAATAATAATAATACTAATAATAATAATAATTATGGAGGATTGGGTGTTTATTCAGCTGGTGATTGGGTGATTCTGGCAATGGCGTCTTGCTACTTTGCCTTATTCTTATGGAGGATTGGGTGTTTATTCAGCTGGTGATGTTCGGCATTATGCTTTTCTTGCATCCCGTTTGCAGTCTTCTGGTTTGCAAGATTCGCTTCTTCGGCTTTCAAGTGTTGATGGTCCGGGGTCGGCATTTGATGATGCTCTTGGTCTTTTCAATAGGACCGTGGAGACCGACCTTATGAGTAGCCCTAGTGAGATCGCTGCCCCCACTCTCATGAAGAAATTGGCAGACATATATTTCACGAAGGTTACTGCTGATGCGGAATCCGCCTACTCCTTATCTTCACGTCATGTTGCCCTATGGAAATCACAGCAGGGGGATCACTCCTCAGCTTGGTTGCGGGGAGTCCCCATCTCGGGTTTAGGCCAGACTATGAACGGTAAGACTTATCGTTCTGTTCTTTGCTATCGGTTGGGTATTCCGTTGTTCTCTGATTCGACGCCGTGTTCTGCTTGCTCTCGGGTTTTCGATGGGGACATTTATGGGGATCATGCTTTGTCTTGTGCTGGGATTGTGGGTATTAAACATCGACATAATGTAGTTCGTGATACCCTTTTGGATATTTGCTATCGGTCGGGGATTTCTGCTCGTAAGGAGGTTGATGTTGGGCTGACTAGTGAGAGTGATGGGGCTCTTCGTCCTGCAGATATATTGCTTTATTCTTGGGATGGCGGTGTAGATGTGTGTGTTGACTTGACTGGTTCTTCCCCTATGACGCAATCTGGATTGTCAGACTTCGTTCCGGGTCGGGTTGTGGCGGTTGCAGCGCGGCGGAAGCAGGATAAGTATGCGGCACGTTGTAGGGCTTTGGGTTACCGTTTCTTTCCTTTTTCCTTCTCTTCTTTTGGGGAATTAGAGAAAGGAGCTGTTTCTTTGCTGAAGCGGGTCCATACGTACTCCAGGGCTCAAGACATTGGGGCACGGGCAGCTTCCCACATTTTCAGCAATATTGGGTTCGCCATAGCTAGAGGAGTGGGGGCCCAGATTGTATCTCGGCTCCCCTCCAACTTCTTGTAGTTTACTTGATCTTTGTAGCTTGTTAAGCTTGTAACGTTTTGGTGGTTTCCCATAATAATAATAATAATAATAATAATAATAATAATAATAATAATAATAATAATAATAATAATAATTATAATAATAATTATAATAATAATAATAATAATAATAATAATAATAATAATAATAATAATAATATAATTTAAATACGGAATTAAAATAGGGATAAAAGTATACGGAGTTTATGGAGTAAGAACAACAATACACAAACACACGAAGCCGTGTGTTCTGTGCGAGCAAGGAATGTCAGTGTAGACACCTAAATCGTGTCTCCCCTTTGGGATGATGACGATAATATTATCCTTGCTAGGTGGTTAGAACAACTCCGTGCGGAAGTCCCAATTGCTAAACCATATTCCAACTCCAAGGTCTAAAGTCTAATTCCCGAGACCGTTCCCATTACGGAACTCGGTACAAAATTCAATTTGCGAAAATCAATTTCAAAATCCAAGTACAATCTCACCCAATGGCCCTCTCCATTGGTTTTAAAATACCTTTTCCAGTCAAAATGACACTAAGAAATCCAAATTCGGGCGCCGACCCACAAAACCGAGCAAGTCGGGCCTCGTCCCGTAAAACCGAATTCAAAAACCCAAACACGGCTAGTTTTTAGTCTCAAAATCAAAGACTTACCCATTAAGCTAGTGTTACGTGCCAAAGCTCGTACATTTCGTACAAAGGTACGTTCACTAAAAGCCAAATGCAAGGACGGTGTCATCGTCCTTGCTTAGCGTTTCCTGTGCCACGTCAGCGACCCTAGGCGCTGTAGCCTGCGCTGGGCGCAGCTGTCATTTAGCGTTTAGCCATCCAATTTTCTATTTAAACCCTGATTTCCAAGCACTTTAGGGCACCAAATTACAATAAGAACGTCGTAATTCTGAAATTCCCCCTCAAAAATCAAATACAAAAACTTTAAATTCTCATACAAATCTCAAGTGTTCAAGCAATTGGGAGCTCCAAGAGGAACTCTAACCTAATCCTAACTAGGTAATTCCGAATCCCAACCCTAAACTACTATGTGATTCTACAATTCTTCTTTCAAAATGATTAGTAAAGTTGACACTTTTCCTCTCTAAAGTGTCACTTACAACAATCACATATTTTTACAAAATCAACACTTTCTATGATTTAAATACAAAGTTATGGATTCCGTGATGTTTAAGGTTGTTTGTAATCACTTCCTTAAACTAGAATCATTTTTAAAACAGGGAGTAATCAAAGGTGAGGCCTTTTTAACATTTAAAGGTCTAATAATTGAGATTCAAGACTCCACATTTCAATATTCAAGTACAAGTTTCATTTTCAAGACTCTATGATGTTTAAGGTTGTTTGTGATAGGTCGATTTTCGCGTCGTTATACGAATATCACCTAATCAAACAATATTTATAAAACACCTAAACTACCGGCTATATTGACTATAGCGGCAAGATAGGGATCGTCCCAAAGAAACGGAGCGCATTGAGTTTAGAAGTTAAGCTAGTTTAGACGAGATTGAATTTGAACTAATTGCTAGGAAACTAAGCTATCAAACGAATTAAGCCAAATAGGGAAGCGCTAGGGAATCGAGGATAGGCTAGGGAAATCGGGGAAACGATCAAGGAATCAAACAATCATGATGATGCAAAGATTTAGTACATAGGGGAATAGAAACCAATGACGTGCTCGCCACCTCTCGGATGGAACACGCGAAGCATCTAATCTATAGAGAAGCTTTCGCATAATCCTAAACTAGACCACTTGCATATAAGACCTACTATTCACTTGCATAAAAGAGGTTCACAATGTCTTGCCAAACCTAAACTACAAATCCCAATCAATTCTAATCAACTAGCATTTGCAAATACTACTTTTTTTTTTCATGGACATCCTATCACCAACTCACATTTAATCACATCAACAATCCACGTTCATTCTTCAATTTCCCCTAATTTAGCCCTAGATTCTCCCCTATCCCTAACTAAAATCTACTCACTACTCATGCTTGTAACTAGGAAATTCAAGAATTCAAATCTAGTAGTCATGGAATTGAAAGATTATAAGCAAGGCATCAAGAAACTAGAAATTCAATTGCAATTAAGGAGAATTAAGAATCAATCAAAAGTTATCATCAAAGAAATTAACAATTCAAAACTTCAAGTAGAATATGAAAGCATAAATAAAATTGAATTAAATTGCAAGAGAAATCAAAGAGTTGAGAGAGATTACAAATTGAAGCTTCTCCAATAGAGCTTTCTCTCTCCTAAAACCCAAGCTTGAAGACTAAGAAACCTTTCTAAATTTTATGAAAATCTAATTCTGGAATTAATTGTTCAATAATAAAACGAAAAATCTATTTATACGACCCTTAGAAATAGAAATTTTAAACTCGGAAATGCCAGCCCGCGTAGCGATGCGACCGCGGAGACCTAGGTGCGATCGCACCGGTGCGAACGGGCTCCAGATCTGTGCGATCGTGCTCAGCGACGACTTCTCTTCTTCGCACCGTGCGAACGTGCTCCATTTCCGTGCGAGCGCACGGTCTTGTGATAGGCATAAAATCCAAAAGTCCTCATGTGCTCGCACGAAAATTCTGTGCGAGCGGGCTGGAAACGGGTGCGAGCGCACGAAATTCTTGAAAGTTCCTGCATCATTTTTGCGATTTTGTGCGAGCACACATTTCTTGAACTCGATCGCACGGCTAGAAAGACTTCAACACCAAGTCTGCTGACCCGTGTGAACACACAAAATTCCCGTGCGATCGCACGGGCCTGATTCGAGCATTTTTCCACTTATTTCCCATCATTCTCCAAAATTTTCCTGGAAAATGCAAAGATGGTATAAGGGCATAAAAATGTAACAAAAGCTATATAAAACTACCAAAAAGTATAATAAAATTCTATAAAATCCTAAGCTTAGAGCGACATAAATGCCGCTCATCAAACTCCCCCAAGCTAGGCGTTTGCTAGTCCCTAGCAAAATAAGCATGAGAATAGGGAAGAATGAGCACATTATTAAGACTCAAGAAACTACAAAAAACGAGAAATACAAGAATATACAACCTAACTCACTTTCATAGGAATCACGGTTGCATTTAAGCACATGAAACAAGCTCTTTAAACCCCACAATCGCTCATGAGGGCGAGTGGGATCTCGCAAGGGTTTTCAAAGAGAATCACCCATAACTCTTCCAAAAACACAATCAAGGCAAGACCTAAAAGGAAAACAAACCAAGAAAAAGGAAAGAAAATAAAAGAAAAGAAAAGAAAACAAAGGAATAGAAAATAGAAAAGAAAGAAAAATAAAACTACAAAATTCAAGATAAGGGCCTTTATTATGGGACGAGCACAAAAGAATGCTAATATTACTAACCAAATAAACGAATGCACGCTAACCAATGTCCTAAGTCGAGTGAAGGATTCAAATGCCAAGCAAAGAGAACTAAGGTTTCGCACTTATCCCCCTTCACCCGAGCATACCACGTCAAATCTCTAGATCCCATCCACCCTTAAGAATAGTTCTCATGACGCCGCGAAGGCGCCGGAAAACAAGAATTTCAAGGGAGAAGAGAAGGTTACCCGACATATTAGCATGACAATCGCATTCCATAATTTTGACCAAATCCTCCCTCCACCGACAAAGACTCAACTCAAAAGGGTCAAGAGGACTTTTTAGGGTGTATCGTTAGGCTAGGGGTAAGGTGTGGAACAAATTTGGTAATTGGTGCTCAAACCTAAAGTGAAGCGCAATGAATGAACTCAACTCAAGCAAATCGAACCAAAACAAACTCATACCACTTATTTGGGGTCCCCAAGCTTATTCAACAACAAAACTAAACTAAAACTCTTTTTGAACTTTTCTTGATTTGATATTCTCTTTTTTTTTTGTGTTTCAATTGAAACTTTTCTCATAGCCTTGTTTTTCTCTATTTTTGGCTTTTTCAAAACTTTCCTTTCTCTTTTTGCTTTTGCTTATTTATTCACTATATAAAACATATTTCCCAAACTTTGCCATTCATACCTGTTGTGGGGTTTTTCCGGTGAGATACCTTGGAGGTTTCTTGGTAACTTTTAAAGATTAAACAAGATTGTATTTTTATAGAGAGAGAAAGTAGAGAGAAGGCAGAGCAGCAATTGCTCTAGAATGTATTGATTGTGACCCCTTTTTCTAGGGAAGTGGGAATATTTATAGTACTAGGTTTTTGTGGGAATGACCTAATATTCCCCTTACATGATTGGCTGGGGAATGGGAGAAGGACACGTGTCCTTTCTCCTTACAATTCTCTGATCCCCTGTAGCAATAGTGGGCTATTTGGGCCTATTGTGCTTAGTAATTCACTTGGGATACATACTAATTAAGCCCTTTTCCAGGTATAGGTTTTATACGTACATTTATACATACTGAAATACATACATTGTAGATACCTAGATTAATACTCATGCCCCGGAGTAGACTTTGCATGATTTCTGCTTAGGGGGCGCAATACGTGCCAGGTGTCACATCTTCATTGGTGCACGTAGGCATGGTAATTTTGCCCACAACATTTGCCCCTAAAGAAGGGCATTTCTGGAAACACTTTCCGGGTATCGCTTCTTGATCTTTGATTTGCATCTTCATCGTTGGGTCAGGTGTTGAGGGGGTGACACGTGTCACCTTTCTCTATTTTGCCCCTCCCTATATATAGAGGGGGGGGGGGTAAATTTCATTTTTTTACATTTCGTTTTCACAGAGCTCTCATAGGCGATTTCCGGCGTGTTCCTACCACCATCAGGCGATTTCCGGCCACCACGAGACTCATCCTTTTCCTCGTCAAACTCATCCTGTTCTTCGCGAAATTCATCCCGTTCTTCGCGATACTCATCCTGTTCTTCACCAAGTACTTCGCAGATCTTTCAAGGTTAGTTTTCGCCTTTCTTGTTTTTGTTATCCTCTCGTCATTTTTCTCTTTGTTAGCGGCCGACCTCTTAGTACTAGGTAAGGGTTTAAAGGTTTTATTTAAGATTTTTCCGCCGTTCATCTTTTGTCGGGGCGGACGTCCAATCGCGTCTTTTTCTTCATTGTTGGTCACCCCTAAGCCGTGCTTCGTTCACTATGCAGAAGGCATGGCTAGAACCAAGCAAACGGCAGATCCTACGCGCCTGCGCTTGCGGGAAGGAGCATCGACACCTCCTAGGGAGAGATATTCTTCCACCGCCTCGGCAGTCGACGAAGAATTTGCCGAACTCTTTCAAGAGATCGACGAGTACGTCGAGGCGGGGGAGCAGGCGGCAAGCTCGTCGGAGGGTACAACGAGCCAGGCAGTGGGGGAGCCAAGCGTCGCTCCATTGTCATCGGCCGCCGAGGAGCAAGAAGCTGCTCCCCTGCTTATTAGGCCCAGAGGACGGGAGGAGGCCCAATTGCTTCCGTCAGAAATTCACCCAGACGTGGGCTGGATGCGGTGGCTAGACAGGCACGGAGCCAAGATGAGGGATGACCTCTGCGTGGGGGAAGGGTACCAAATGCGCGTGCCGGCCGGTCTGGACTCGACCGTCAGCCTGCTTGCCGAGGGAGAATTCCCTGTGTATGCCGCGTCAATCAAACTCGGCATGAGATTCCCTCCACATCCCTTCGTTGTGGAGGTGTTAGATGGTTTTAATATTGGGGTGGCCCAGCTGACCCCCAACTCATGGGCGGATATCTTTGGCTACATTGCCAAATGTGCGCTGAACGACGTGGAGCCGTCCTTCAACGCCTTTCTACATCTGGTCTCCCTCTCTCGTTCCCCCAGTGCCGCCAAAGGGTGGTTTAATCTGAGCAGCCGTGGTACCTACCAGACAGTGGTCGGCAAGCTCAGCAAGTGGCATATGTGGAGGAAGAGGTGGGTCGTGTTTTACACGGACGACCAGGAGATGTATGAGCGAATGAGCCGTTGGAACTGCAACGCCAACTTCATGGATCGTGACGAGCCTCCTTCCACCCCTTACTGCCGAAGAGTGGGATCAGATAATGGTCCTGTTCAGGGCCAACACTTACCACTTAACAGTGGATAAGAGTTTCCATGTGCCGGCCGAGTGGTTGCCGCACATTAGCCAGTTTCGGAACGAGGCTTTTCTAGCGGCCGTAGGCTTAGGATATTCCATGACTCGAGGTTGTATGCCAATTTATGTGCCGCTCTGCCTTGGTCTTATTCATTTTTCTAACTTTGGATTTCTTTTGTTCTCAGAGGAAGGAATGAGCAAGTTGTCGGCGGCGGATACCGGGAAAGGCGATATGACCGATTGGATGGCGGACATCTATGAGGCCAAGATGCAGAAAGCCAAGGCCGAGTTGGAGGAGAAGGTGAGTATTCTCTTAGGTTGTTTTTTGCAAGTTAAGCTTCCTCCGTCCTTTGTCTATAGTGGACGTCTATTTAGTGACGAGCCGATATCCTGACATGTGACCCATGTTTGCTAATGTTGGCCTCGTCACTTTTTAATGACGGGCCCCTTTGTGAGTGTTTTTCCTGTGGTTGCCAAGGTGCGCCTCGTCACCTTTTAAGACGGGCCACCCCCACCCCTTTTTTTACAAGTGACTCGTGGTTGATAGGGTACGCCTCGTCATTTTCGAGACGGGCGTCCTTTTTTATGACGAGCCATTTTTATATGAGTGTTGCACTTGATAAGGTACGCCTCGTCATTTTTAAGACGGGCGTCCTTTTTTAATGACGAGCCACTATTTAATGACTTGTGATTGATAGGGTACGCCCCGTCATTTTTAAGACGGGCGTCCTTTTTCAATGACGAGCCACTGTTCTGTGAGTGACTTGTGATTGAAAAGGTACGCCTCGTCATTTTTGAGACGGGCGTCCTTTTTAATGACGAGCCACTGTTCTGTGAGTGACTTGTGATTGATGAGGTACGCCTCGTCATTTTTGAGACGGGCGTCCTTTTTAATGACGAGCCACTGTTCTGTGAGTGACTGGTGATTGATGAGGTACGCCTCGTCATTTTTGAGATGGGCGTCCTTTTTAATGACGAGCCACTACATGGTGAGTGACTTGTGATTGATGAGGTACGCCTCGTCATTTTTGAGATAGGCGTCCTTTTTAATGACGAGCCACTACATGGTGAGTGACTTGTGATTGATGAGGTACGCCTCGTCATTTTTGAGATGGGCGTCCTTTTTAATGACGAGCCACTACATGGTGAGTGACTTGTGATTGATCAGGTACGCCGTCATTTTTAAGATGGGCGTCCTTTTTAATGACGAGCCACTATATGGTGAGTGACTTGCGATAGATGACGAGGCCTAATATTTGACTGTCCTTTCTTTTTTAGCAAGCTAAGGACGCGGCTAGGGCGTCAGGGAAGAAGAAGGGGACGACTCTGTCCCAGCTGAAGAAGAGAGCTGTGCCGGCTGGCTCGGAGACTCCGAGTACCTTCAAGAAGCCAAAACCCCTACCTCACCGTCTCGTGAAGAAAGACGAGTCGAAGGTTGCTGAGGGGGGATGCCCTGATGACGAAGAGATGGGCGTGGACAAGCCGTCTCTGGTGGTGGACTTGGTGTCCAAATCGAGGTCCGGTGGGCATCCGGACGAGCTGGAGGACCCTCTTTCAGGAATCCCGGCCGACGTCCGCTCTCAGATACCGGCGGAGGTGGCCCGCCGAGCTAGGTCTTCGGGCGGTAAGTATTATTCGAACGTCGTTCAGACGTATCGAGCCTCCTCTGGCAGTTCTTCTTACTCTCCGCGTCATCCTAAGGCCGTTGTTTTTCCTATAGCCAAAGACAAAGGGAAGGATGCAGCTGCTGCCGAGGACGAGAACGTACCTGCTACTCCCCACTATTCGTCAAAGGATAGGGTGGCTATATGCCGCAAGGTTTTTAAGGCCGTCCCCGCAGAGTATGTTGCTTCTCTTCCTGGCCGCAAGACTGACGCCCAGTTTGGTGCGATCCAGGCCACTCTTCTCGACGTAAGTCTATTTCCAACTTGCTTGTACTTGTCTTCTCTTTTAGAGTCATTTACTAATATGTAGCTTCTTTTGCAGTTGTTCTGCCGCATGGAATTCTGCAAGAGTTGGAAGACCCGCACTGCTGAGGAGCTCAAAGCTCAGGTGGCTGAGTCCACCCACCATGGCGACTATGCGTTCAAGTCCATTGAAGAGGTCCGCCTGCAGATGCAGACGACCATAGACCTTCAAGCGAAGGAGGTGGCTGCGTTGAGATCTGACAAGGCCGAGCTGCTTAAGAAGATCTTGGCGCAGGACAAGGACATGGTGGCAATGGTCGAGGAGGCCAAGACAGAGGCGGCGGAAATACGGGCGCTTCAGGACCAGTTGCGGGAGTACCCTCAGGTCAAAGAGGCGGCTGAGGAAGCCGAGCATCTTCGTGGGGAGCTGGAGACGGCCAGATCGCAAGTTCGCACCTTGCGTGAGCGTCTTCTGGAATCCTATGATCAGGGGGAACAAGCGACCAAGGACGCTGTTAAGCACGCCTGGGAGAGCCACATGTCAGAGTATGATCTTGGGTGGTTCCAGCGGCGAATGGAGCACAGTGCCGCTGTGTTGGCTGCTGAACGCCTTGGTCAGCCGCCCCCTGAGTTTGTATCATCTGATGACGAGGACGATGCGGCCGCTCCCTGATTTGCTTCCTTTCCTGCTTTTTTTTAAAATTTTATTCAAGCGTTCCCGTGCCTAAGGGCAAAAACAATTATGTTGTAAAGTTTTGGGGCTGATGGCGTCTGTATCATTGTGCCTGCTGAGCACACAACAATTTTCTTTCTTTTTTCTGGTCAAGAATTCTGAGCTACTTTTACACGCCTTTCTACGGGCGTTGTTTTATAAGTAAATAGGTTTTTTGATGCTTCTCTTATCTCGCATTTACTTGCTCTTCATAATTTGATTATTCCTTAATCAATAGGCTTAATCAATAGGTATGATTGCCAAGGTGCAACCGAATGTACACTAAGCACGTTGATGCCGCAGGCAACTGAGTATGCGCTAGGCCCTACTTTGGTCGTCACTATCAATAGGTATGATTTCCGCTAGACATGCTCGTCAAATGGACTGTACGGCCAAACGTTCGTACCGCCTAACTTTGAGCAAACAACCTTTGTTTCGAAGTTAATCGTGCCGCTGAACTTTTGAGCGGACAACCTTTGTTTCCAAGTGGTTGGTGCCGCTGGCAACTGAGCATGTGCTAGGCCCTACTTTGGTCGTCACTTTCTTTGGCGAGCGTGTCTATAGCGATATTGATTGACGCAAGTCAATCAATAGGTATGATTGCCGCTAGACATGCTCGTCAAATGGACTGTACGGCCAAACGTTCGTGCCGCCTAACTTTGAGCAAACAACCTTTGTTTCGAAGTTAATCGTGCCGCTGAACTTTTGAGCGGACAACCTTTGTTTCCAAGTGGTTGGTGCCGCTGGCAACTGAGCATGTGCTAGGCCCCACTGTGGTCGTCGCCTTCTTTGGCGAGCATGTCTATAACGATATTGATTGGCGCAAGTCAATCAATAGGTATGATTGCCGCTAGACATGCTCGTCAAATGGACTGGCCGGCCAAACATGCGTGCCGCCGCGCTTTTTAGCAAACAACCTTAGTTTCGAAGTTAATCGTGCCGCTGAACTTTTGAGCGGACAACCTTTGTTTCCAAGTTGTTCATGCCGCTGGGCTTTTGAGCGAACAACCTATGTTTCAAAGTTGTTCATGCCGCTGGGCTTTTGAACAAATAACTTACGATTTAAGTTTATTCGTGCCGCTGGCACTTATTATGCTGTACTGGTCGGCCAGCGGCTTGCTTATATTGGGAGGGGAGTTGGATAGGTGATCAGCCTACAACTTGGTGCTAATCTGGGCCACTTCTTAGGCTTCAAACAATTAGTCTTGCTGAGTTTTTTGCTAATCTGGGCCACTTCTCAGGCCGTCATACAATTAGGCTTTGGTTATGCATTGGAGTGTATATTTTTATATTCATTGTGCGAGCAATAAATATTACGAGACAAATAGAGTAGTATTATTTATAACTTTGCAAGGCGAATTTAGCCGGTTACAAAAGTAATTACTACCCTACTATGACCATTAGAGGCCGCCCCTTGGGCAATGGATCGTGGTAAGTAAGACAAGGCTTAGCACATATCTAGAAGAAATATTTCTTGAGATTGTCGGCATTCCAAGTGCGCAAAATAGGGCGGCCTTGCATGTCTTGAATGCGGTAGGTTCCATCTCTAACTTCATCATAGATCTCGTAAGGTCCCTCCCAAGTGGGCGTCAGCTTACCTTGTTCATTTGCTCGTCCTGTGGACTCCATTTTTCTGAGGACAAAATCTCCCACTTTGAGCACTCTATTAGAGACTCTCTTGTTGTATTCTCTTGCCATCTTTATCTTGTACAGCTGTTGTCTGAGCGCTGCATTTCCTCTAACCTCGGGCAGAAAGTCCAAGGCTGCTTTCATTGTCTCCAGTTAGCATTTTCGTCATATAGCATGACTCTCAACGTTGGCTCACACATTTCTATGGGTAGGACAGCCTCGGCGCCATAGGCTAGCAAGAAGGGTGTTTCACCGGTTGAATTCTTAGCCGTGGTGCGGATGGACCATAAGACATTTGGCAGCTCATCAGCCCATAGACCTTTGGCTTCGTCAAGCTTCTTTTTCATTCCTTCAGAGATAATTTTGTTGAACGCCTCAACCTGACCATTGGCTTGGGGTCGTCCGACTGATGCAAAACAGGTGTGTATACCGTGATCTGCCAGCCACTCTTTCAGCTTAGGCGTCTCAAACTGGGGCCCATTATCGAAGACGATAGCCTGTGGAATCCCAAAGCGAGTCATGATGTTCTTCCAAATGAATGCTCTCACATCAGCAGTTTTTATGTTTTTGAGCGCTTCTGCCTCCACCCATTTGGTGAAGTAATCTACAGCAACGATGACATAACGCCTTCCTCCTGGTGCGGTCGTGAATGGGCCTAGGAGATCCATCCCCCATTTAGCAAATGGAATTGGGCTTGTAATGGGCGTCAGAACTCGTGCCGGTTGATGTATTAGGTGAGAAAAGCGCTGACATTTGTCACACTTCTTGACCAGTGAGATTGCGTCCTCCTTAAGGGTCGGCCAGTAATAGCCGGTTCGAAGTGCCTTTTCAGCCAAAGCCCTTCCACCAATATGCGAGCTGCACAACCCCTGATGAAGGTCTTCTAGAATTTCCTGCCCCTTCTCAGGTGTTACACATCTTAACAAAGGACGGGAGTAGGCCTTTTTGTAGAGGGTGCCGTTCCACATTTCAAACCAAGAACATTTCTTTTGAAGTTTTGCCGCTTCCCTTGAGTCTTCCGGCAAGACTCCATTCATTTTGAAGTTTACTATGTCATCCATCCATGTGGACGTTCTGTCAAGAGTTTCCACTTCCATTTGCTCAACACTTTTGTGCTCTTTTACCTCCCAAAACACGTGCCGAGGGGTATCACAAGACGCGGAACTTGCCAACTTTGACAGGGCATCAGCTTGGTTATTTTCCGAGCGAGGGACTTGCCTTACTTCAAAACTTTTCAGTGGCTCTACTTCCTGATGGACGGCCTGCATGTATTTGACCATAGTCGGATCCCTAGCTTCGTAGGTCCCATTAACTTGGCTCACAATCAGTTGGGAGTCAGATAGTGCTACAATCTCCTCGGCGCCTGCCGCCTTACACATTTTAATGCCACAAAGCAGGGCTTCATATTCGGCTTCATTATTTGACGCCTGGAAGTTAAATCGCATAGCATATTCAAAAGTATCTCCTTCTGGGGAGTGACAGATTATCCCTGCTCCACATCCATTCTGTGTGGATGAGCCGTCTACATACACTGTCCACACTGTGCTTGTATTCTTGGCAAAGTCTGGCCTCGTCATTTCAACAATGAAGTCGGCACATGCCTGCCCCTTGACAGCTTTCCTCGGCTCATAGGTGATATCAAAGGCGTTCAGCTCTATTGCCCAATTCAGCATTCGTCCTGACGCCTCCAGCTTTGTGAAGGGCAGTTTGAGCGGCTGATCGGTGTAGATCACTATTTTGTGAGCTAAGAAATAAGGACGGAGCTTTTTGCTGGCCATGAACAGAGCTAAGCCAAACTTTTCCACTGTAGGATATCTAACTTCAGCATTTTGAAGAACATGACTGACAAAGTATACCGGCATCTGTATTCCCTCCCTCTCTGTCAGTAGAACGGCACTCAACGAGTGCTCGGACACGGCGAGATACATGTACAAAGTCTCTACTAGCAAGGGACTAACAAGACGAGGCAAGGTGTGTAAGTGCTCCTTTAATCTGACCAATGCCGCCTCGGCCTCGTCCGACCATTCAAACTTGGCCTTCTTTCTGACAGACCTAAAAAAGTAGTGGCACTTGTCTCCAGCCCTGGAAAGGAATCTGCCCAGGGCGGCCAAGCAACCTGTGAGCCGCTGGACCTCCTTCACTGTCTTTGGTGAGCTCATATCAATTACTGCCTGGATTTTGTCTGGGTTGGCTTCAATTCCTCTTTCATCAATCAAGAAACCTAAGAATTTGCCTGCCGTCACCCCGAACACACACTTCTTAGGATTCAACCTCATGTTGTAAGCTCGAATAGTCTCAAATGTCTCTCTGAGATCAGTTATGTGCGCCGCCCTCAGCTTACTTTTTACGATCATATCGTCAATGTAAGCTTCAATATTCCTGCCGAGCTGCTTAATGAACACAGTGTTAATAAGACGCTGAAAGGTGGCCGGTGCATTTTTTAACCCAAACGGCATCACCTTGTAGCAGTAAAGGCCTTGTTCAGTAACAAATGACGTTTTTTCCTGGTCGTCAGGCCACAACGGAATCTGGTGAAACCCTGAGTAGGCATCCATAAAGCTCATCATGGCATGCCCCGCTGTAGAGTCGACGAGCCGGTCAATTTTGGGCAATGGGAAACTGTCCTTTGGACATGCCTTATTGAGGTTGGTGTAATCAACACACATTCTCCAGGTACCATTAGGTTTTTTGACGAGGACCACGTTAGCAACCCAGTCGGGGTACTGACTAGGCCTGACGAACCCAGCCTCCATCAACTTCTGTATTTCCGCGGCTGCCGCCTGATTTCTATCTTCCCCATGGTTCCTTTTCTTCTGACGAACCGGTTTAAAGTTTGGGTCCACATTCAGCTTATGGACGGCCACAGCAGGGTCAATACCCGGCATTTCGTCCACCGTGAAAGCAAAGATATCTTCAAATTCTCTCAAAAGGTGGACTAACTCTGCCGCCAGCGGGTCGTCAGGAGAAATCCCGATGGGCACTACTCTGTCAGGTTTGTCTGTGTTTAAAACCACATTGAAATGGGCCCCAACAGGCTCTGGGCGTCTCTCTTCCATGTGCCCTGCTGAGATAGTTAATGTTTCTTTGACGACCTTGGGTTGCGTGTCGCCACATTTTCGTTTGTTACTCGA
Source organism: Spinacia oleracea (assembly GCF_020520425.1). Classification (NCBI taxonomy): domain Eukaryota; kingdom Viridiplantae; phylum Streptophyta; class Magnoliopsida; order Caryophyllales; family Amaranthaceae; genus Spinacia; species Spinacia oleracea. The sequence goes on along the minus strand of NC_079490.1, from coordinate 66,090,410 downwards.
CGTCCCTTTCTCTTCACCCGTCCCCCATGCTTCTGGACTCAAGGTGGTTAGGTAGCAATCTCTAGCTTGTTGCTGGTCACCATGTATAGTGCTGACGCTCCCATCGTCACAAATGAACTTAAGAAGCATCAGATGAGTCACAATGACAGCCTTTGCCCTGTTCAACGTGGGACGCCCCAAGATGATGTTATATGCCGTCAGATCTTTCACTATGAGAAAACGGACATCCATTTGCCGAGATTCCTTTTTATTTCCCATCCTCAGAGGAAGGGTAATTATGCCGACTGGGTGGATGACACTACCTCCGAAGCCTATAATGGGATAGTGGATTTTCTCAATTTTTGAGGGATCATGTTGCAGCCGATTCAAGCACTCTAGACTAATTATGTCCGACGAACTTCCTGTATCAACCAAAATACGCCTAACCCTTAGGTTAGCAACTTTTAACTCAATTACCAAAGGATCGTCATGCGGGGTGGAGATTTTCCCACGGTCGGCCTCGCCGATTTCAACTTTTGGAAACGGGTCAACTGTGGCCTTGCCGGACAGCATCACTTGCCCCAATCGCTTGGCATAATCCTTCTGGCCCCTCATGGTCGGCCCGCCGGCGGCCAATCCTCCTGAGATGACTGCCACGCACTCTGGGTCGGTACGATTCCCATCTTCCTCCGAGGGAGGGGATTTGTTTTTCTTGTAGAAGGGTTTGCCAGAACCTCCCGTGTTCCTGCTGATATAACTTTTTAAGAACCCCTTGGTGGCTAGGCCGTCCAATGCCCTTTTCAAGCTCTTACATTCATTGGTGTCATGCCCAATGTCACTGTGAAAGTGACAGTACAGTTTGGGGTCCCTACTTTCTGGTGGTGACTTCATGGGAAATGGACGATCAATGTCATATTTGGACCCGACGTCCATCAGGATTGTGTACATGTCTGTGTTATACTCGAATCGCTCCCGATCATAAGTTCTGGGCCGTTTCTGACCTGCCGCTCCGGGGGCCCTGTCTGATTCTTTTGCAATAGCCCACGTCCCGTTAGGCCGGTTCTTCTTTTCAAATTTCTCCTTTTTTGCCGCTAGCTCGGCGGTATCACTTCCTCTGGGGTCTTTCGGGACGCTGCAAATCTCTGTTGCATGAATGAAGGCCTCCGCCTCATCCAGCACTTCTGCCATTGTTCGGACGCTTTTCTTTACCAGATCAAACTTGAAAGAGCCCTTTTTAAGCCCTCGAATGAAGTTATCGAATGCAACACCATGTGGCAAATCCGGAATTTGCCCTGCCTCTAGATTGAATCTCTTCACATAACTCCTCAGGGACTCGTCCTTCCCTTGCTGAATCCTACTCAGATGCATGCTCGTCTTCTTCTCTTCCTTGTGAGCCATGAACCGAGTAGAGAACAATAGCTCGAGCTCCGAAAAAGAGCGAATGGTTCCGGCTGGAAGTCTCTCGAACCACTTAGAGGCTACTCCTTTGAGTGTGCCCGGAAAATACTTACACCAGGTTGAGTCAGTTGTTCCTTGGACATACATGTGATGCCGGTAAACCAAGAGGTGCATGTCCGGATCTGTGGTACCATCGTAAGCATCAATGTTAGGCGGCTTGACTTTGGGTTCCCTCGGGGCTCTCATGATGGAGTCTGCAAAAGGGGTGGTGTGCCCTAGGGCCATGTTGGACACCCCCTCCTGAATGTGATATACAGGGTCTTGACGCCTGGAGTAGGGTAGCCGCAGGGAGGACTCGCGTCCGCGAGTTTGACGGGTTGGACGGGTGGCCCCTGGACGTGCCTGGCTCAGATGCGTATAAGTTGGATGAGGGAGAGGTCTATCCGGCATGACGGGGGTTGACCCAGTGTCAGAAAGTTCAGACTCAGAGTCGGGCAACTGCTATGCGCGTGGCTGCTCACGTCCTCGGGACGTTTCTCCGATCAGCCGCCGTGGCATTCGGCGTGGTAGGTAAGACATTGCCTGATTGGGCTGACTTGTTGGCGGCTGTCTCCTTAGGTCCTCGCCTGTCAGCCTGGTCCAGACATTTGGGGGGCGCAAAGAAAGTGTTGGCCTATTGCTTGCCGGCCTCTCATGATTTGCAGCCACAGCAGTGGTGTAAATCAGCGTACTCTTCTGTACCTCAGCATTAACTGTCTTCCCCACATCAGCTTGGAACTCAGCCAAAATAGCCCGAAGAGCACCCACAGAGACAGGCATATCAGGGTTCTCCTCTATTACCGTATCCACCCGAGGATCCAGGTGTCCTCCAGGAGGGGTGCGATTGGCCTGGTCGTCCTCCTCGCTGAGCACCTCTACCTCGGCAGTGTGACGAGGGGTGTGCCCGGCCGCAGATGTACGTGCGGCATCTTCAGTGATTCTTGTGGCCGGCGTATGATGTTCAGTCGGCATTTCTCTTTCGAGGGGTGGCCGCTCTACGCGCGTAGGCCGCCCAGCATCGTTGTCCTGTCGTTGATCTTCCATGTTACCGTACCTCCCCACAGACGGCGCCAAATGTTGTGGGGTTTTTCCGGTGAGATACCTTGGAGGTTTCTTGGTAACTTTTAAAGATTAAACAAGATTGTATTTTTATAGAGAGAGAAAGTAGAGAGAAGGCAGAGCAGCAATTGCTCTAGAATGTATTGATTGTGACCCCTTTTTCTAGGGAAGTGGGAATATTTATAGTACTAGGTTTTTGTGGGAATGACCTAATATTCCCCTTACATGATTGGCTGGGGAATGGGAGAAGGACACGTGTCCTTTCTCCTTACAATTCTCTGATCCCCTGTAGCAATAGTGGGCTATTTGGGCCTATTGTGCTTAGTAATTCACTTGGGATACATACTAATTAAGCCCTTTTCCAGGTATAGGTTTTATACGTACATTTATACATACTTAAATACATACATTGTAGATACCTAGATTAATACTCATGCCCCGGAGTAGACTTTGCATGATTTCTGCTTAGGGGGCGCAATACGTGCCAGGTGTCACATCTTCATTGGTGCACGTAGGCATGGTAATTTTGCCCACAACAATACCAATATCAATCATTCCTCAACTTTGCATAATCATTCAAAACCACCAAGCATCATAACTCAAAGCTTCACTATCACTTCTAAGGGTGGAAATAAAACAAAGGCTATTAGGCTTGTAATGTGCTTATAAGAAATGAAGGGGAAAGGCTCAAATGGCTAGCAAGGGGGCAAATGCAAACAAAAATATATGAGAAAGATTGAAAATAAAGTCCTAAACTAAAAAGAAAAATAATCACCGAAAGAAATGCTTCTATCGTCCCCTAAAGTAGTTCGGTCGCGGTCTCGGGAACGAAAAAGTCAAATTCGGGATATAAGAAAGTCAAGCCAAGGATCCATGCCACTCAATATATGTATACATGTGTTTGGGCTAAAATGAACATGATCCTCACAAATGGGAGCAAATACCACCCTCTCCGGTTTCAAGTCACTAGAGAGATCGACACCGTCTTACCACAAACCAAGGGTTCAAGACTCATGCTCCCCAAAGTTCTAACCGACTTTCTTAACACCTAAATCCTAGATTCTACCCAAGACATTAAAAATCGTGCAAATATCTACCAATTAGGAATAAAAGCATTCTAGCCTAAAAGTTCCATTTTTATTATGCCCAAATCAAGAATATTGCCTAGGAAACGTAGAAAAACTTGCCTTGACAAAAGGAAAGGAAAACAAAGAAAAAGGAAAGAGAAAGGAAGAAAAGAAGAAATCAAAACAAAAGGAAAACAAAAGGAAACAAAAGGAAACAAAAGAAACTAAAATCAAACTAAAATCAAAGAAACTAATATATACATGTGTACACAAATCATGATTTCAAAGATATGAGCAACACAATTGGCAACCAGACAACAAAACTCCCCCCAAGCTTGAATTAGGCCATGTCCCCAAGGCCTAAAACAAAATAAGGAGGGGCACAACTAACCATCTAACCAAATGCCCCATATGAAATATGCCCGTCCCAAAGAATGCATGTGAGTTAGAAAGAGTTTAACGGAGATGCCGTGGGAGAAAGTCCTGCAAAGAATCGGAAAACCAAACAAACTCACCAAAAGATCAACGAGCTAGGCAAAGGTGGAAAGTGTGAACCCACCTCAACGAAACCATACCAAAAGCAAAACTCAAAAATAACCAAGAAAAGATGTTAGTAGACAAGGCCAAATGGCCAAAACAATCCTAAAACCATCGTAAGCTCATCATATATACACAACCACTCAAAGTGGCGAGAAGATCAACAAACACCAACAACCATCAAAAAGTCCTCATAGCAAACCCCCACTCCTCACTTCTCCCCCAAGCTAAATACAAGCATACCATCACAAAAGAAGATGGGGGAGAAATAAAGTGAACCCTAAGAGGTACCCGGGGCATGCCCTTTACCCTTCGCATCATAACGCCGCCAATAATCATCCCTTTCAAGACGATGAGCACGAGCCTCCTCGTCGGTGAAAGGGGTGAAATTGTGAGTGGGGTCCACATCGGGACCCGAAGCATCAGTATAGGGCGGCCAAGCATATTCGAGCCGAAGGGGGTAATTTCCATGGGGTGGCTCTCCTCGGGGACCGTCCCAACCTCCAACATATCCCCCGGGCCACCCGGTGAAATCCTCGGGCCAACCACTAGGACAATCAACCGGTAGGGAAGTGGGATACATCGGATCACCACGGTAATCACTCCCTCCCATCATAATATAATCATAAGGCGGGATGGAGGGGGGAGTAATACCGGGTTGGGAAGGCCCCGTCCAATACGGGTAAGTGGGTGTACGCTCCTTATTCCAACAAGGGATGGGCCCTTGTTGGGGAGGGTGATAAGGGTAGTTAACATAGGGGGAAAAATCCCCTTTGTCAACATGAAAATCGTACACCCGCCTACCGTAGTAGGACGAGTCAAAATCGTGATGAGAATCCACCACGCGGGGCTCGTGAGGAGCAAGAGAAGCCAAAACGTGAGCTTGGTCCTCTTGCCCTTGCGAGATGGCCGCAAGGGTGAATTGCAAACTAGACAAATCAAAATGAGGAGAGGAAGAGGACATACCACCCTCAATAGGGGAAGGCTCTGTAGGGAAATATAGTTAAACATAATAACATGTGCGGAACAATCCCCAAAGCCAGAAAACATGTATAAAGCACAGATTAAGCAATCTTACATTCGAAGCGTGTTTTCCACAATAATATGTCAACGAACACGAACAAAGAACTCCACTTGTCGTTCCTCTACTTGGTTCACCGACACGTTCAGATCCGTCTTGATTATTGTAGCTTAGACAATTGATCAAGATACTTTGCCTTTTGGGATGAACACACTGTGGAGGCACAGAGAGAATTAGGGATCTCTGTTTTCTCCTAGGGTTGTGTATAATCTGAATTGTGATTGTGCTAAGTTGGAAAATTAGGTTGTAAGGTTATTTACATAACCTTACTAACCGACCAAGCCAAGAGGCAAGGCCGGCTAGCAAGCTTGCACGCCAAGTCACACGGACACGCACAGCGAAGGGCCGTGGGCCGCGCTTCTGCTTGTGTCGTGGTCTCGGCCCGCTCGCACGCGCACAACCCTCGCCTCTTGGGCCTCGCTGCTACCGCACTTTTGCTTGCAAGCCTATGCGCGCGCCCATGGGCCTCGAGTGCTTCGTGCACTCGGCTCGTGGGCCGCTCCTCGTATTCGCGATTAAATATATTTCCGATATATTTATTTATCGTTTCGTATACGACGAATCACCGTCGTACAATACGATTTATTCGTCTCGCCTAGCTTACGATTATTCGCGATACGATATACGATTCCGATGCAAGGTCGTATCGTATAATACGTTTCCAACTTAAATCCCGAAAAGCTATTAAATGAATTTCCGATTAATCCGGTGATCTGTTACGTGTCATTGGTGTGACCTTGTAGGTTCAGTCAAGAGTAAGTTGTGAGTCCAATATCCATTAGAACTCACTGATCGGAAGCATTGCTCCAGCTAGCTGTTCCGATCACTTGTTCTCACTGAATTAATTGTTCGCAATTAATCTGAACCTTGGTATTAGACTTAATGCACCTTGGGTGAAGGACATATTTCCTTCAATCTCCCACTTTTCATTCAAACAAGTGTGCATCCACATTCCTTTGTCACTTAGTGTTACTTACTGAACATAAGGTAAGATCCAAGCCATCCTTATTAGGTCCAGAAGTGTTTCTCGGATTACAGAGTTCAACTGTCAAACTTTTGCAGAAGGTTAAGCCTAACCATTCTGAGCACAACCATGCATTTTACAGTATCTAACTCTCCGAGAGGCCTTGTTACACAACAAACACCATATCCTGTCAAAGATAGGAGGACAATCCATTCTTGCAATCTATGAACACTCACTTTGATTCATAGTACGCCCAATAACTGCTTTTATAGCCTCCTTTTACGGTGCGACGTTTAGCTAGTATCAAAGCGAACTAATTCTCAAACAAGCAGACATAATCGCTCATGTTCTGAGGAACGGTTTCTAATTACCATTAATGAGAACTACCTATGACATGACTTTAATCTCTTAAAGCGTTCTCATGGTCAATCCGATACAAGATCCAATAAGTATCTATGCAAAAGATTCTGACATCCAGTCACTCTAGTTCAAGAAACAGAACTAAGTAATCTACTTGCAATCTAATCTTCATTAGTCATTGGTCGTCCACCTTTCAATGACCTGGATTAGGGATCCTTTGTGACTTCAATATTCAAGTTCACTTATGGGTATTTCTTTGTCGAAGAATCCATCTTGACATCCCATTTGAATGATTTGAATCACATGGACTTATCATTTAATTCTAAACCACAATTAAATGAATATGAAATAAATAAATTTCATAAATATGAAATGGTTAAACCAATTGTTTTAAA